>NW_028261382.1:95937579-96193334 GCF_051295495.1 Thamnophis sirtalis | reverse complement strand
TTCTATCCTTTCCCAAACAGACATTTTGCATATCATGACACACAGACACACACAGAGAGAGACAATCTATAATGGCTGAAGCAATATACCAGATGTGACAATAAACCAATAAACTTCTCTTTCCTTCTGTATGTACATATTTCCTCCTGCATAGCAGTGTGTGGCAGAAGCTCAAAAAAAGCTAACACAATCTTTGGTGGTACAAAGGGAGGCACAGAATCAAAATCACGGGAAGGATTTATAAAGCCTTAGTAAGACCACTTGGAATGGGGATTTTGCAGTATCCTTTCCCTGGAGTGAGGAGGGAATGGGGGATTTTGCAGTATCCCTTCCCTGGAGTGAGGTGGGAATTGGGATTTTACAGTATCCCTTCCCCGGAGTGAAATGGGAATGGGGATTTTATCCCTTCCCTGGATTGAGGTGGGAATGGGGATTTTGCAGTATCCTTTTCCCTGGAGTGAGGAGGGAATGGAGACTTTGCAGTATCCTTCCCCTGGAGTGAGGAGGGAATGGAGACTTTGCAGTATCCTTCCCCTGGAGTGGGGAGGGAATGGATATTTTACAATATCCCTTCCCTAGAGTGAGGAGGGAATGGGGATTTTGCAGTATCCCTTCCCCTGCCACGCTCACCAAGCCACGCCCACAGAACCGGTAGTAAAATAAATTGAATTTCAGCATTGGATGTTCCCCATATTGTTCCAGATTAAAAAAACATGCTTAGATAATTTTCATCTCGCTAGAAAATAGAGAAGACGACTTGCTCAGTTAGTTGGTCCCAGTCCTGTTGCCGAAAATTGCTTCATGTGGTGCAACTTTGCTCTTAATCCTTCTGCCGGTGAGAATAGAGACAGATCCTGTCTTAAAAGAAGTTACTACTTGCCGGACTTTTTTTCTTCGTAATCCATAAGAGTGAAAGACAGAAGCTTGGCTGAACTTGAAAGGCTAATCGTCTTAGTCTCGTCTTTGGGATGGGAGGCAACAAGGAAGCCCCAGGACTGGAGGGGAAATTGGGGGGAAAATTCATTTCTTGTCTTGGTGCCATCTTCTGAATTTAGTTTGGTTTGAAAGAGGGTTATTTTTACTTCTTCCTTCCGTCCTTCCTTTTTTCTCTTTCCTTCCTTCCTCTCTGCCCTCTCTTCCTTTCTTCCATCCACAGTCTTTATTTTCCTTTCTTCTTCGCTCTCTCCTTCCTTCTTTCTTTCTCTTTTCCTCCTTCTCCCTCTTCCTTTTTTTCCATCTGCACTCTTTTCTTTTCCTTTCTTCTTCCCTTCTCCTTCCTTCCTTTTTCTTCTCTTTCCCTCCTTCCTCTCTGCCTCTCTTCCTTTCTTCCATCCACCCTGTCTTTATTTTCCTTTCTTCTTCCCTCTCACCTTCCTTCTTTCTTCTCTTTCCTCCTTCTCCCTCTTCCTTTCTTCCATCTGCACTCTTTCTTTTCCTTTCTTTCTTCCCTCTCCTTCCTTCCTTTTTCTCTCTTTCCTTCCTTCCTCTCTCCCTTTCATCCTCTCTCTTTCCCTTTCTTCCTCTCCCTTTCTTCCATCCCACACTCTTTTCCTTTCTTCTTCCCTTTCTCTTCCTTCCTTCCTTTTTCTCTCTTTTCCTCCTTTCTCCCTCTCTTCCTTTCTCCCATCCATAGTCTTTCTTTTTCTTTCTTCTTCCCTTTCTCCTTCTTTCCTTCCCCTCTCTTTCTCTCCCTCCCTCCCTTTTTTCCTTTCTTCCATCCACACTCTCTTTTCCTTTGTTCTTCCCTTTCTCTTCCTTCCTTCCTTTTTCTCTCTTTTCCTCCTTTCTCCCACTCCTCCTTTCTTCCATCCACACTCTCTTTCTTTTCCTTTCTTCTTTCCTCTCTCCTTCCTTCCTCCATCATCTCATCCATCTTTCACAGTTGTCTCAATACGTTACCCCCAAAAATCTCCTATATAAACATTACTTTCTTTTCAATTGTAGGGAAAACTGGCAGACAAAGTGATAAGAAAAGTCTCTCCAACCCCCCCACCCCCTCCAAAGGTCATTCCTCGTCTTGAACCCTCCATCTGACCCAGATGATAGTCATCATTCTGCGAACCCCTTTCCTCAGCCTCATGGGCTCGATTTTACATGCCATCTGGTCCTTCCTTCCACTTTACTTTAATTTTATTTCAATATTTTACTTTTCTTTACTATTTTATTTTATTGTTTCGTTTCGTTTCGTTTTGTTTTATTATTTTTCCTGGGGGGAGCAGTTCTCATCTCTCCTGTGCAAGGCCTGAACTTGGGCAAGGAGGCCTACATTGCACAGCTGGCTCTTGATCAATATCTTTTCGATATTGATCAAGAGCCGAGGTGGCGCAGTGGTTAGAGTGCAGCACTGCAGGACACTTCAGCTGACTGCTATCTGCAGTTCAGCGGTTCAAATCTCACCGGCTCAAGGTTGACTCAGCCTTCCATCCTTCCGAGGAGGGTGAAATGAGGACCCGGATTGTTGGGGGCAATATGCTGACTCTGTAAACCGCTTAGAGAGGGCTGAAAGCCCTATGAAGCGGTGTATAAGTCTAACTGCTATTGCTATTGCTATTTTTCCTTTCCACCCTACAATAAAAGCAATACCTCTTGTGCCTGTTGCTTGTTGGCTGGGTTCCCATTTTGCACCAAGCCTTGCTTTTAACCCTGCTTTTGCTGAATACAGCAGTATGGCCAGACTTGTACATAAACCATGAACTATGGTTTAGTAACCATTGTGGCTCCATTCACAGAAGACGCTGAGCAAGCCGCAATATTGGCGTTGTGTGATAGGCGAAGGTAGCTATACAACTCTTCTTGTTTAGCTTGAAACTCAGAATCTGTTTTTGAATAAGACAGTATCACAGAGTTGGAAGGGACTTTGGAGGTCTTCTAGTCCAGTGTTTTTCAACCTTGGCAACTTGAAGATGTCTGGACTTCAACTCCCAGAATTCCCCAGCCAGCATTCGCTGGCTGGGGAATTCTGGGGAGTTGAAGTCCAGACATCTTCAAGTTGCCAAGGTTGAGAAACACTGTTCTAGTCTAACCCCCTGCTTGAGCAAGAGACTCTACACCATTTCAGACAAAAGGTTGTCCAACCTCTTCCCAAAAACCTCCAATGTTGGAGCACGCGCAACTTCCTGAAAGCAAGCCATTCCACTAATTAATTGCCCTCACTCTTTCTCCTTAATTCCAGGTTATTTCTCTCCTTGATAACTTCCCATCCATTGTTTCTTGTCCTGCCTTCAGGTGCTTTGGAGAATAGGTGGACCTTCCTCTTTCCACTGTCAGCAAATTTCATAGAATATGTTTATAGCTTCTTGGGAAGGCAGATCATTTGACCGTGGACCAATACACACGAACGCCATCACTCTGCTAAACAAATAATTCCCTCAACACTGTCAAATTAGTCACTAAGGGTTGCATTACTACTATATTAGTCTTCTCATCGTTCCTATCCCCCATCTCCTCCCACTTATGACTGCAGGACTGTAACTTTGTTGCTTGTATCCTTACGATTTATATTGATTGTTTCCTAGTATGATTTGATTGCTTATTTGTACCCTATATGACTATCATTAAGTGTTATACCTTATGGCAGTGTTTTTCAACCACTGTGCCGCGGCACACTAGTGTGCCGTGACATAGTGTAAGGTGTGCCGTGGGAAAAACACTTTATATATAGTCAATATAGGCACAGAGTTAATTTTTTTTAACATTTTCTAATGGTGGTGTGCCTCGTGATTTTTTTCATGAAAAAAGTGTGCCTTTGCACAAAAAAGGTTGAAAAACACTGCCTTATGGTTCTTGACGAATGTCTTTTTATGTCCACTGAGAGCATCTGCACCAAAGACAAATTCTTTGTGTGTCCAATCACACTTGGCCAATAAAGTATTCTATTCTATTCTATTCTATTCTATTCTATTCTATTATTTATTATATTCTCTTTCCTCTTCTGTTCTATTCTATTCTATTCTGTTTTCTGTTCTGTTCTGTTCTATTCTGTTTCCTATTCTATTCTATTCTGTTTTCTGTTCTGTTCTGTTCTATTCTATTCTGTTTTCTGTTCTGTTCTATTCTATTCTGTTTCCTATTCTATTCTGTTTTCTGTTCTGTTCTGTTCTGTTCTGTTCTGTTTTCTGCTCTGTTCTATTCTATTCTATTCTGTTTCCTATTCTATTCTATTCTGTTTCTGTTCTGTTCTGTTCTATTCTATTCTGTTCTGTTTTCTGCTCTGTTCTATTCTATTCTGTTTCCTATTCTATTCTATTCTGTTTTCTGTTCTGTTCTCTTCTGTTCTATTCTATTCTGTTTTCTGTTCTATTCTATTCCTATTCCTATTCCTATTCCATATTATACTATAATATACCATGCCAACTCAGGAATGTCTCCTTCAAAAATTTGGAAACTGAATGGGTCCTTGGATGTTTGGGAGAGGGAACCCATGCTCCCAAACTCCCGGAAGAGAGTTTGATGGATCCCACGAGTCACCTTGCAGTGAGATGGGCAGCAAACAGATTTAATCAACTGATCAATAAAGGGGAATTATGCCCTGATCCCCTCCACGGGGCAAGTGGTACCAGCCTTTTCACTCAACGTTCCCTGATGGATTTATGGCTATGTTTGCTCCTTGCTCCTAAGCAGCAAACAACTCTAATTGCTGGGCAAACCCCAAAACTCCATCCAGAATCGGGGCCCATTTTCTCCTCTTGAGGGAAAAGTCTGCAGGCGAAGTCGCAGAGCTCTTGCCAAGGCTGTGCAGATTGACTCATGGCTGGTTGTTGCCAACTCTCCAAGGGAGGGAAAGAAGCAAACTCCTATCTCAACAGCTTTGCTGGGACTCAGCCCCTGCTTCCAACATCTCCTGCCTCGCGCCTGGAATTGTGGTGGATCCAGTTCGGTTGGAATATTGGGAGCCCTCTCCCCAAGAAACGACTTCATGTTTCTCCTCTGTTGGAAAGAAGCCAGGGCCAAAACAAGCCACATCAAACCCTGGCTCTCTTCCAAGATCTCCCCCCCCCCAAAAAAATGTGGTCTCGATCATTGAGCAAGATGAGGTTTCAGTGTTGAAATCCCAGCCCTATCAAAGCGGCAACCTGAAGTATGTTTAGAAAGGATTAAACCCATGGAAGCCAATGGGACTTCATCCAGAGTCATCAGAGTGGGCTGGTTGGGCTGCTAGAATTGCCCTGGGGATATGGTCCGTTTTGATTCCTAACACCAGCTGCAAAATATCTGGGAGAAGCTGGTGTCCACAGCTGGAAGCCAGGCAGATTGGAGCAGTTGAATCCTCCTCAGCTTGATATTTTAAGCATATTTCCCCATTTCAGGAAAAGTTGACTTGCCTTCCTTTACAACGGGCACCGTGCATGGAATAGATTCCTTTTCTCCTTTCCCTTTTGGTGAACTGCATAAATACGTCCTCTCCAGTGGTGGGATTCAAATAATTTAACAACCGGTTCTCTACCCTAAAGACCAGCTGTCTAGGTGTGGCCCGGTGGTCATGTGATCATGTGGGCGTGGCCAACTCAATATCACTCACATTGATGGGCGCTTCAATGTTACAATGGTAATAAGGGTTGACCGGAGAGGCAGTTTCTGTAAGCAGGGCAATAAAGATTAGGCTAGAAACAACACCAGAATGTTTCCTTCCTGCCTTCCTTACAGGATTAGCCCTGTAAAGTAGGGAAAAAACAAAATGAAATTTCTTCCAACAACCGGTTCTCTGAACTGCTTAGAAAGTTACCAACCGGTTCTCCCGAATAGGTGCGAACCGGCTGAATCCCACCACTGGTCCTCTCAGCCCTACCTTTAGTCTTGCTTCCGATCAATGAGGTCCTTTGTGCCCTCTGAGCTAGTGCTAATTAGTATTAATCTTGGTCTTCATTTCTGCTTATAGGGATTTTGATTGTTGCTGGGAAGATGTTTGGATTTTTCTGTTTCCTTTTTAGCTATTTGATTGTCTTTTTTTTAATGGTTTAGACAGCGAGCTCCCCTCCCCTCTAGCACTGATGATGTGATCTAATTGGCTCATGAAACATCTGCAAGAAAATAAGCAAGCTCAGAGACCACCAAGAACTCCACTATCCTCCTCCTCCTCCTCCTTCTCTCCCTTCTAGCACTGATGATGTTACCTAGTTGGGCCATGAAAAATCTGCAAGAAAACAACCAAGCTCAGAGACCACCAAAGATCCCATTGTCCTCTTTCTCCTCTTTCTCCTCCTCCTCCTCCTCCTCCTCCTCCTTCTCTTCCTTCTAGCACTGATGATGTTACCTAGTTTGGTAGTGAAACATCTGCAAGAAAACCACCAAGCTCAGAGAGCACCAAGGATCCACATAGCTCCTCCTCTTGCACCCCCTCCCTTCTAGCACTGATGATGTGACCTGGCTGGGTCATGAAACATCTGCAAGAAAACAACCAAGCTCAGAGACCACCAAAGATCCCATTGTCCTCTTTCTTCTCCTCCTCCTCCCCTTCCTTCTCCTCCTTCTCTCCCTTCTAGCACTGATGATGTTACCTAGTTTGGTAGTGAAACATCTGCAAGAAAACAACCAAGCTCAGAGAGCACCAAGGATCCCACAGATGTCCTCTTCCTCCTTCTCCTCCCATACCCCTCTCCCTTCTAGAACTGATGATATGACTTAGTTGGGTAATGAGACATCTGCAAGAAAACCACCAAGCTCAGAGAGCACCAAGGATCCCACAGATGTCCTCTTCCTCTTCCTCCTTCTCCTCTCATACCCTTCTCCCTTCTAGAACTGATGATATGACTTAGTTGGGTAATGAGACAGCTGCAAGAAAACCACCAAGCTCGGAGAGCACCAAGGATCCACATAGCTCCTCCTCTTGCACCCCCTCTCTTCTAGCACTGATGATGTTACCTAGCTGGGTCATGAAACATCTGCAAGAAAACCACCAAACTCTGAGAACACCAAAGATCTCACAAATGTCATCCTCCTCTTCCTTCCACACCCATCTCCCTTCTAGAACTGACGATGTGACCTACTTGGGCAATGAAATGCCTGCAAGAAAACAACCAAGCTCAGAGAGCACCCAGGACCCCACCGTGCAACCCTGAGCTGCAAATATTCCCTTGTATTGGTTGCTTTGGCTCAAAGGGGCTCCGTCAGGTTTGCCTCTAATGAACTCCTTTGGCAGGGCTTCCATGAATCCTGGAGACCTGAACATATCAAAGATTCTCTCCAGAGCGCACAAATGTATCCTGCTACAGGCACCTGATAGCCTGAAGCTGGGCAAGACTAGGCATGGCACTCAGCGCTGGGCTATGCTCCTCCTATGAAGGAGGTAAGGAAGATACATCTACGTGGAATTACAGCTGCTGCGAGGGAAAAACATGTCTCTGGGAGCATGCTTGGGTCCCACAGCACACATAATTGTCAACCCTGAAGCTGACCCGGCCAAAGCCATTTTGGAAGCTTCAGTGCTGCCACACTGGAGCTGAAGGATCGGGAGAGGAGGAATTGGGATAGTGGGGATTTTGTAGCCAAAACAAAATACTTTCTCTTGAGAACCAAGGACGTTCTCCCACCTGGTCAGAGAAAGGAGGAGTAATGCCACCAGGGAACCAGACTGCGCCGTGATTGGATTGTCTTGAGAATGGATGGATGGATTGTCTTGAGAAAGCGACAAACTTTTGCTTCTAATTAGGTGAAAACCGTGGGAATGAGTCGGTTTTCACCAGATCCGTGCCAATATGATGTATCCAATAAAGCTATTTTTTGAGGAATCTACCTACTTTGGAGTTTTGCTTGCTATGGGTCTATTACTTGGAACACTGATAATAATTCTCTTAAAAAATTAAATTTCAGAGTTAGTTTGAAGGGAAAGCAGCATTTTGGGGAAACCAGGGTAGATTTGTGGATCGACCACACCTTCCTCTTCCCAAACCAGGTGAGGCGAGGAGGTGCCCTTTATTTAGCCATTTCTATAATGTCCAGACCTTCTCAGAGTGAAATGCTATCAGCGTAGTGACAAAATCGGCAGGACAGCTTCCTCAAACAGCACTATGCCAAAAGAAAACTGGGAAAGAAGAGAGGAGATGTGGTGGCATAGAAAAAGGCTGCTTTTTCCAGGATTTCTCCCTTCCTTCCTTTGTGGCTCTGCACGATGGGGCAACCGAGCCAGAGAATCACACACTGAGCGCTGAGTATAGAAATTACCTCTGTCACCTGTTTCCACCACAGATTGCACTGTGCAATTATAAACCTGTGGTAGATTAGACCCTGCCTTATAGATAAGAGAACGAGAAGGCAGCTTCTGCCGTGCTACTGGTCTTGTTGCCTTTCACAAGGCGCACAGGTGCGCCTCACCTTTTGGGTGTGCCAAGGTTTCAAGAGCAGCCGGGGCCACTACTGACATGATACTACTGACACCACTGACATCATAGCAGTGTTTCAATATTTGAGGGGCTGCCACAAAGATGAGGGGGGTGGTCAAGCTATTCTCCAAAGCACCTGAGGGCAAGTCAAGAAGTAACAGATGGAAACTAACCAAGGAGAGAAACAATCTAGAACTAAGGAGAAACTTCCTAAACAGTAAGAACAATTAATCGGTAGAACAGCAGTTGCGTAAAAAGTTGTAGGTGCTCAGTGGAGGTTTTTAAGAAGAGACTAGAGAGCCATTTCTCTAAAATAATATAGGGTCTCCTGCTTGAGCGGGGGATTTGACTAGAAGACCTCCATATTCGAAGGAAGGAAGGAAGGAAGGAAGGAAGGAAGGAAGGAAGGAAGGAAGGAAGGAAGGAAGGAAGGAAGGAAGGAAGGAAGGAAGGAAGATGGGAGGGAGGGAGGAAGATGGGAGAGTGGGAGGGAGGGAGGGAAAAAGGAAGGAAGGAATTAAGGAAGGAAGGAAAGAAAGAAGGAAGATGAGGAAAGAAAGAAGGAAGATGGGAGGGAGGGAGGAAGATGGGAGAGTGGGAGGGAGGGAGGGAAAAAGGAAGGAATGAAGGAAGGAAAGAAAGAAAGAAGGAAGATGAGAAAAGTAAGAAGGAAGATGAGAGGAAGGGAGGGAAGAAGATGGGAGAGTGGGAAGGAGGGAGGGAGGAAGGCAGGAAGGAAGGAAAGAAGGAAGATGGGAGGGAGGGGAGGAAGGAAGGAAGGAAGGAAGATGGGAGGGAGGGAGGAAGGTGGGAGAGTGGGAGGGAGGGAGGGAAAAAGGAAGGAAGGAATTAAGGAAGGAAGGAAAGAAAGAAGGAAGATGAGGAAAGAAAGAAGGAAGATGGGAGGGAGGGAGGAAGATGGGAGAGTGGGAGGGAGGGAGGGAAAAAGGAAGGAATGAAGGAAGGAAAGAAAGAAAGAAGGAAGATGAGAAAAGTAAGAAGGAAGATGAGAGGAAGGGAGGGAAGAAGATGGGAGGGAGGGGAGGAAGGAAGGAAGGAAGGAAGGAAGGAAGGAAGGAAGGAAGGAAGGAAGGAAGGAAGGAAGGAAGGAAGGAAGGAAGGCTAACCTGCTGTTTTGAGAATGTCCCAATGCACTGCTACAACTGTTATTGGCCTTGGCAGCTGCACAAAGGCCAACACCAGCTGTGCAACTTACACCGAGCTAACTGCAACTACAATTCAGGTTAACCAGTACAATTTGGATTCAGGGATCAAAAGAGTTGTGCATGTCCATCAAAATCCCCCCCATTCCCACCCATCCCCCAATGAAAGGAGGAACAAAATATTTCCGTCCACCGACATTGAAATAGGTCTATCTAAATATGTCCTGCCACTTTTTTTGTGTGTGCTACTTTAGATTGCCAGACGAGTCAATTTCCTGAAAGTTTGCCTTTCTCTGACCTTGGATCAGAGGTGGAATTCAGCAGGTGGCAGAAATTTTGAGTAGTTCAGAGAACTGGTAAATACCACCTCTGGCTGGCCCCGCCCCATCTCTTCTCTGCCTCCCGAGTCCCCAGTAACCTTCCCCTGGAGTGGGGAAGATATGGAAGTTTTACAGTATCCTTCCCCTGCCACTCCCACCATGCCATGCCCATCAAGCCACGCCCACAGAACCGGTAGTAAACATTTTTTAATCCCACCACTGCCTCGGATTATGAATGTGGGGAAGCGAGGAAGGTTTGTACAGCTAGAGAAGGTGAGGTAGTTTAGTGAATGATTAGAACTTAGAATCACTTTGAATGTACACTAATCCGCACGCATTAGAAAGAAATTTTGTTGCATGCACCTCCTCCAGTATACACAACTCCATAAACATGACAAGATAAATAAATACAAAATTATGCACATATCCACCAATATTATACTAGCTGGATACCTGTGTTCTGCTACAAAACTATGTGATTGGGCTTGATAAACTGACACTTACAGCTTGAAAATTAATGAGTAGTTATAGTCGGCCTCTCCTCCTCGCTTCTCTCCCTCAAGGCTTGCCCCACAGAGGCCTCTCCTATCTTATCCCCTGCTCTCCCTTAGTCTAACTCCTTAGCCTCAGAGCGTTTTTCAGGTGGGGAGGGGGAGTAGAATGTCTAAACTCCCAGCCTGCAGGCCAGATGAGTCACGCACTGGCCACGCCCACGCCCAAGTGGCAGTTGGAACAGGGTTCTTTTCAGGTGGGGAGGGGGAGTAGAACGTCTAACTCCTTAACATCAGAGCGTGTTAATAATAATATAGGAAATACTAATGATCTGGTGGTCATTTCCTAGCGAGAACCTAGAAGCCAAGAGGAACATATATGGCAAATTTCAAGTTTGTAGGTTTTACAGTTCTGGAGATTTGTATGGCACAGTGGTTAAATGCAGCACTGCAGGCTACTTCAGCTGACTGCAGTTCTGCAGTTCGGCTGTTCAAATCTCACCGGCTCAAGGTTGACTCAGCCTTCCATCCTTCTGAGGTGGGTAAAATGAGGACCCGGATTGTTGTTGGGGGCAATATGCTGACTCTGTAAACCGCTTAGAGAGGGCTGAAAGCCCTATGAAGCGGTATATAGGTGTAACTGCTATTGCTACTGCTATTGCTATGTGTGTGTGTATGTGTATGTGTGACACAGAGAAACAGCACAGCCTCTAGTTCAGATGTATATATGTACATGGCGAAATATTGGCCAATTGTTTTTTCTCTTCTCATCTCCTTACTCCTGGCCCTTCTCATTTCTTACTGGTTTATGTACTTTGCATAATGTTGCTCACTTCCCAAGGAAATAGTGCGATGGGTAGATAATTACGTGCACGTGTAGGTGTCTTTCCAGATGTGATGGACTTACACTTGTTCTTATCTGGCCTCGATTATTGTATTGGTCCATCTCGCTTTCTAATCTATAAATTTAATCGCTGCAACCAGCAAAGGATGCCTCTGTGTGTGTATTTGTGTGTGGGTTGGAAAGCTGGGCTGGAAATACAGTACAGGTAATCCTCCACTTGTGTCCACCACGGAGCCCAAAACTCTTGTTGCTAAGCGAGACAGTTGTTAAATGAATTTTATCAACTTTCACAACCTTTCTGTTAAAGGAATCGCTGCACTTCTGAAGTTTGTAACATGGTTGTTAAGTGAATCTGACTTTATTCATTGACTCTTATTTCTCAGAAGGTCACAAAAGGCAGATTTAGAGCCAGAAATATTTTGGTTAGGTATTTTGCCCGAAAAAATAAATAAAGGGAAATGTATAGTTAATATTGCATGTTTTGACAGCAGCAAAAATTGTATTTGCACCACATTGGAAAGATGAGGAAACTCCTTCAGATGAAAATATAATCAAAAATATATTAGATTGTGCAGAAATGGATAGGTTAACATTAAAGATAAAGGATAAAAGAGACACAGAATATTTTTTAATTCGGATTTCTTTTACCAATAGTTTGATAATAAAGGTAGAAATTAGAAGTTGGAAGAATAATTTTATATACAAGTAAAGAATATTTACTTGTTTAATATTTAAAGAATATTTAAAATATTTTTAATATTTAAAGAATATTTAAAATATTTTTAATATTTAAAGAATATTTAAAAATATTTTAAAAGAATATTTTAAAAACAAGTAAAGACTATAGGGATGCGGTGGCTCAGTGGCTAAGATGCTGAGCTTGTCAATAAGAAAGGTTAGCAGTTCGGCGGTTCGAATCCCCAGCACCATGTAACAGAGTGAACTCCCGTTACTTGTCCCAGCTTTTGTCAACCAAGCAGTTTGAAAGCATATAAAAACTGGCAAGTAGAAAAATAGGAACCACCTTTGGTGGGAAGGAAACAGTGCTCCGTGCACCTTCGGCATTGAGTCATGCTGGCCACATGACCATGGAGACGTCTTCAGACAGCGCTGGCTCTTTGGCTTTGAAACAGATATGAACACCGCCCCCTAGAGTCGGGAACGACTAGCACGTATGTGCGAGGGGTACCTTTATCCTTAACTGAAATAATAATAGATGGTTTCTTCAGCTTCCCTCTCCTCAGCCAAATATAAAGAAATAAAATAAAGATAGTGTTCAGACTACCCTTCTATATAAACTTATTCTAAATGTGTAAATATAAGTGCACTGATCTCTGTAAAACACAGTACCATCAACCCCCCCCCAAAATCAGCATCAAAATGGCCTTTCACTATTAGCTGAAATGTTGAGTTAAAAGAGACATTTACGTCTGATTGTAGCTGCCCAGAGTAAGACAGGTGGCCAATAAATTTAATAAGTAAATAAATTGTACCCAGAAAGTTCTAAAGGTTTGAGG
This sequence comes from Thamnophis sirtalis, assembly GCF_051295495.1. NCBI lineage: Eukaryota > Metazoa > Chordata > Lepidosauria > Squamata > Natricidae > Thamnophis > Thamnophis sirtalis. The sequence continues at coordinate 96,180,684 of NW_028261382.1, read as the reverse complement.
AAGATGACTTAAATTCTTAAGGTTTGCTGGTCAAACCACTAAATCTAGTAGCTATCTTTCATTTTTTCAAGGCCAATAAGATTAATACATGCTTTTTCTTTAAAAAAAAAATAAGTCCCATACTCTAGATTAAAGAAAAAAGGTTTTAAAAATCTGTTCGGGGATATACCAGTGTTTTCTAAAACCCGAAATGACTGAAAATATGTTTTTAAGAAGAGTTCAAAATATTCTTGAAGTAATCAATGAAGGAATTGAAACATAAACATCTTTTGAAATACCCAAATCATGAGGGGCGAGACGTTAGAAGCCTTTTGATTGAGAACAAATTCATTTGCTTTTTCACTATAATACTTATCCTGATTTTTCTCTTCTGTTTACAGGAAGCGAACGGAATGGCTTAGACTTCAGCCGACAGGTAAAGCCTACGAAAAATGCTTTTGATTGACTTGAGTTGTAAATGGTTTATATTAAAGGAGGTAAAAGAATAGACAAACCTTCAAGTTTAAACCAAAATCAAAAACCAGAACAAGCCCATTGCTTATTCTTCTTCCTGATCTGCTATTTTTCTGGTTCAGGAAAAAATTATTCCATGAAGGATCATACCACGTCCTTCTGAAGCTCAAGAGCTGGAGAAGAATTTTCCCATGTATCTTGTCCATTGCACTTAAATGGAGAGCAAGCCCCACTCCCTTCTAGCACTGATGATCTTACCTAGTTGGGTAATGAGACATCTGCAAGAAAACAGTCAAGCCAGGATTGTATTTGCACAACACTGGAAAACGAAGAAATTCTTACAGATGAGAATGCGATTAGGAAAATAGTGCAGAAATGAATAGGTTAACACTTGCAATTAAAGAGAAGGAGCAAACTGAATATTATAGTGTATGGGAACTAGTCTATCACTGGTTAGAGAACAAATATGAAAGTCAGAAATGAAAGTAGTTAAGGGGAATATAGAAAATATATTAATAGTATTAAATAATTTGATATGTTAAGTATATCAGTATTAAGGCATGAGCAGATAAGTAATGATTATGGTTGTGAATTTTAATTGTTATTGCACAAGATATGTGTACCCAGACAACACACTGTTTAATGGAAGATTGATTGTTTATATTAAAATAAAATTACAAATTTAAAAAAGGAAAAAAGAAAACAAGGCTCAGAGAGCATCACAATTCTCTTACACGTTCCAGTATTTTCAGACACACAAGAAGCCTCTGGTCCTTGGTGAACAATGTATGGGGACCCATAATCCCCTACACACTGTTTTGAAAATGTAGGCCTTATTTACAACCACCTCTCTTAAAATTCAAGTGACAAACAAATTCCTATCATTTAGAAGGTTGCACTTTATGACTTTCATTATTCTGTACTTTCTGCCCATAAATTTAAATTCTTGGCCCATTGCAAAATCTGGAAAATAAACTCCAATCAGTCCCAATCTGGATTCAATCTCTTTTTTTCTCTCCCCCCCCCCCCCCCACACACACACACAAAAATGGGAGCCAATTTGCTCGACAGTCATCTGGCTGGGATGGATCATCGATGAAACTTCTCTCCAGTTTCCTTTGGTTTTCCCATCTCGACGTGTATCAATTTGTTGATTCACGTACACCTCTGATAGAAGGGATTGTTGTTCTGAAACACACCTGGGCTGGCGATGACTTGTTTGGCAGATGTTGTTAGCAGGGGGGGGAGGCGGGAAAATATTGCAATAGATCTTCTTGATAAGGCTGAGAGCGAAAAATGTCTAGTTGTTTGTCATTTGACACGCCAACAATGTAGGATTCGTGGATGGGTTACAACACACAAACTTGTACCCTTGTGGAGTTAACATTTCCCATATCATCGGGAGAGAAGATAGATTTGAGTAGGTAGAAGTTTGCTTCTTTCTTGCTGCCTTATTTTATTTATTTGTATTTGTATTTATTTGTTTTGTCAAGCGTGTATAAGATAATAGACCTAAGTACTGTACATACAAGATTATGAATACATGAAATGGATTGAAATAAATGGGGAGAGTAGGACAGGGACGGTAGGCACATTGGTGCGCTTATGCACAGCCCCTTACAGACCTCTCAGGAATGGGGTGAGGTCAACAGTAGACACTCTAAGGTAGAAGCTGTGGGGGGTTTGAGGATATGACAACGGAGTCAAGTAGAGCATTCCAGGCGTTGACCACTCTGTTGCTGAAGTCATATTTTCTGCAATCGAGCTTGGAGCGGTTGACCTTGAGTTTGTATCGATTGTGTGCTTGTGTATTGTTGTGGTTGAAGCTGAAGTAGTCGTTGACAGGTAGGACATTGTAGCAGATAATTTTGTGTACTACGCTCAGGTCAAATTGAAGGCGGCGTAGTGCTAAGTTGTCTAAGTCCAAAATTTCAAGCCTGGTGGCATAAGGGATTCTGTTGCGAGCAGAGGAGTGGAGGACCCTTCTCGTGAAATATCTCTGGACTCGCTCAATTGTGTAAATGTCTGATATGCAGTGCGATTCCAGGCAGACAGGCTGTATTCGAGAATTGGTCTAGCAAAGGTTTTGCATGCTCTAGTTAGCAGTTCAATATTACCAAAGAAGCTACAGAAGATTAGGTTAACAACTCTTAATGCCTTTTTGGCAATGCTGTTACAGTGAGCTCTGGCATCTGATTATTTTGTCTTTGGTTACTTGATCCTATTGGAAGAAATATCCATCTGGTTCAGTTCCAATCCAGGAGAAAGTCACTGGAGACAAAACGGAGGCGGGAGGCTGATTGGAAAAAAGGGTCCATTTATTGATGAAGCAGAACCACCAAGCACGTGTGATTCTGGACAGCTGACCACATGGAGTCGAGAGTGTGGAGTATTTATACCTTCGCTTGGGCTTTGCACTTGAGCTTCCTGTTCCTGAACAAGGACATGTATTTCTATTGACTGTTGTCAGACTCCCACGGGGCCATGTAGGGGTCATGTTTGTCTGAGCTAAAGTTTGGTTGAGGTTTTTGAGGGTGATGCAATGAAGGGAGCGTTGGCCAATTCCTAGTCATCACTTATAAAGCCCTTCATGGTATTGGACCTGGGTACTTGAGAGACCGCCTGCTGCCAATTACCTCCACCAGACCGATTAGATCCCACAGACTAGGCCTCCTCCGAATTCCATCCGCTGGCCAGTGTCGACTGGCGACTACCCGGAGGAGAGCCTTCTCTGTGGCTGCTCCGACCCTCTGGAACGAACTCCCCGTGGAGATTCGCACCCTCACCACCCTCCGCATAGCCCTTAAAACCTGGCTGTTCCGACAGGCCTGGGGCTAAAGAACCGTGCCCCTATCTCGAATGGTATGATTGTTGCGCTTTTAAATTATGTATTGTTTTGTGTTGTTGTCAAATTGTTTGTATCCCCCCTTCCCTTGTTTTGAGTTGTGAGCCGCCCTGAGTCCCCCTCGGGGGGAAAAGGGCGGCATACAAATGAAATAAACAGTTAAACAGTTAAACAGTTAAACAGCTATTGTGGCTGAGGGCTAATCCTACCTTTGTTGGATCTTGGGTGAGGGTATTTGCTTATGAATAGAGCTATCTATCCTTCTCTTAAGTGCTGACATCTGCTGGGGGCTATTAAGGAAGGTGGGGGATGCTTTCCAGGAGCATGTTCCTCCATTCCTCACGCAGGGAAATATAATATTCTGCCTTTTTAAATAGTTCCCAAAATATTTCATTCCTCTAGGAGAGGGGTGGGTGCTACATTTCTACCATCCTTACAGTTTCATTGTTTTTTTTCATTTTGCAAAGACTGCTAGGAAAGACGAAATAGGTTCATGATTAACACCCACTTTTTTTTTCCTCCCCCTAAACAGATCTTGGCTGATCTTTAAAAACTAAGCAAGTTTAAATCTGTGTGGTCCTTATGTGAGAACAGAGACGGAGTTGCTAGAGGCTAGACTGGGAAGTAAAAATAAATAAAAATTAAAGTCTCAGGGGAAGAGAAGGATGAATTCCTCCCATAGCTTTGCCAAGGAAGCTCCATGAATGTCTCTGCATTCATTAGCAAGAGTTGAGTTCAGTTCTGACGTTTTAGTTTGCCTTCCGCAGGAGGGTGAATGCAGAAAGGGGTTGTTTGTTTGTTTGTTTATCTACAATGCTGCGCCGTCAACTGGTTAAAAACAACCAGCAGGGTTTAAGTGTTAGAAATGGGCTTCCATTCTGGCAGCTTCCGAAAAGGAGAACTGTTCTAGAAGCAGAATGATGGAAAAGGTGGACATATTAGAAACCAGAAAAGATTCTACCAATAATTAATTAGTAATTTAGTAATTTCATAAATTTATGTGCCGCCCCAATCCCGTAGGACTCCGGGCGGCTTACACAAACAAGATAAAAAGTTAAAAAGTTAAAAATAAAAAAGAAACAAATTTAAAAAACAACACACCATACATTCCGTCTAAGTGGGGCTGGAAGTTGTTCGTGAAGTCTACAGCCCCAGGCCTGCTGGAAAAGCCAGGTTTTAGTGGCTTTTCGGAAGGCTGAGAGAGTGGGAAGGGTCCGGATCTCTACGGGTAGATCGTTCCACAGGGCTGGAGCAGCTACAGAGAAGGCCCTCCCTCGAGGGGCCGCTAGCCGGCATTGTCCGGTCAACGGCACCCGGAGAAGGCCCAACCTGTGTGATCTTATCGGTCATTGGGAGGTATGTGGCAGGAGGCGGTCTCTCAGATATCCAGGTCCCAAGCCATGTAGGGCTTTAAAAATAATGACTAATGGGGATAACAAAAGGGGAATATTTGTAGCTTGGGGTCGAATTGAAGGAATCCTTGATGCTCTCTGAGCTTGGTTGTTTTAAGGTGGCTTTTTTCTTTTGATTGATTGATTGATTTGATTTGATTACATTTATATGCCACCCTTTTCCCCAAGGGGGACTCAGGGCGGCTCACAATTCAAATCAGGGGAGGGGGGTACAGACAAGAAATAAAAAAGACGGAACATAACAATACATAATTTAAAAAGCACACAGCAGTCATACCATTTGAGGTGGGGGGGCAACAGCTCTTTAGCCCCAGGCCTGTCGGAACAGCCAGGTTTTAAGGGCTTTGCGGAAGGCCTGGAGGGTGGTGAGGGTTCGAATCTCCACGGGGAGCTCGTTCCAGAGGGTCGGAGCAGCCACAGAGAAGGCTCTCCTCCGGGTAGTCGCCAGTCGGCATTGGCCGGCGGATGGAATTCGGAGGAGGCCTAATCTGTGGGATCTAATCGGTCTATTGGAGGTAATTGGCAGCAGGCGGTCTCTCAAGTACCCAGGTCCAATACCATGAAGGGCTTTTGCAGATGTTTCATGAGCCAAACTAGATAGAATCATCAGTGCCAGAAGAAGTCTGAATGAGAGCAAACTCCCCTCTCATCTAGCACTGATGATGTTACCTAATTTCTGTAATTAAACGTCCTGCAAGAAAACAGCCAAGTTTGAAGAGCACCAAAAGACCCCTCAGAAAAGTTTATTTTTTCTCTTTGGGACATGAGAAATAAAAGAGTGGGACAAAGAGAAGGGGATTCCAGAGAATGAGATGGTTAGATAGTATCATTGATGTGGTGGCACAGGGAGTTTCCTAGAAAAATGAAATATCCTGGGAAATATTGAAAAGGAAGAATATTACATTTTCCTGGATCAGAAATGGAGAAATGAATTTTTAGGCAGGAAACAGACTCACTCTTAATAGCCACCACCTTTGCCTATGGGCCATTAAAAAACCTGAGCCGGTAAATTCTACATAACAAAGATCTGCCCCCTTCAGCTCCAGGGTGATGGGATTAAGGCATGGTAGTATTAGCCCTTGACCCATCTCACCACAGGGCACCTGGGAAGAAGCACGGCTCAACCAAACTTGGACTCAAAACACAGCCTAGAGAGTTGCCCCTGCATGGGCCCATGGGAGCCCGACAACCAATCAGAATACATTTCTTACACAGGAACAGGAAATAGAGAGGTGGGGCCAAACAGAGAGTATAAAAACCCAGCAAGCCCCTTCTTTTCTGTCTTTTCTTCTTCACCCAACATCTGGAAGCATTTGAGCCCCCTTTTCTGTTCAGGAGTTCCAGCCGTGCGATCCTGTCCACCATTAAACCATCTTTCCAAGCAGCCTCCATGTTTCTAGTGTCTTTTTTCCACACTTGGAGCCGAACCCAGAAGGACACTTCTTCCAACAGGGTGAAAGAACAGCTGTCCACAAAAACAGCAGCTGGCACTGCAGTAGGTTGACCGGAAAAGATTTGGCGTGATTAGTGCCCCGGCTCAGCTAGCAGAACGAGACTTTTGCGATGCCGACTGTATGCAGACGAGCAGCGTACGGAAGGATTACGCAACCGGTTACAATATTGATCCCGGCAAGGGGAATTGTCTGCCTGCAATTACAAGAAAGGGCAATGTCATCAGATCCTGGTAGTGTGAGAAAGTTGGTGGATAACCCAAGACTCTTTTTTGTTGGGGCCTAGAGCAAAGCGGTAACCCCCGCCCCCACCTACTCACCTACCGCAATCTCAGCTCATACTCAGAAATCTGTGACTCATGGCAGAAAACTTTCATCGGAAAAACGGCCCTCTGAAGTGACTCAAACCACGGCTTTTCCACCATGCCAACATGGAAATGAAGGGGATTCCAACCTAAAAAAGAATCAAATCAAAGGTGGGTAGCTGAACGACAACTAGGTGGAAGTTCCTACTAGGAACCTCTCAAGGGTTCGGTTTACACCAGAGGTGGGTTCCTACCAGTTCGCACCTATTTGGTAGAACCGGTTCATCAAATCTACTGAACTGGTTAGAAGAGGTTCCACCGGTGGACCCGGAAAGCAGGCCACACCTACAGAAGAGGTTCCAAAAAATTTTGAAACCCACCACTGGCAAGGATCTTGTACCTTGACGGCTTTAAGACTTGCATGCTTCAATGCCAGAGTTTCTGAATAGCTACTTGGACCGACCTAAGTACTAATTCATAATTTCATATCCGGTCACATGGGTGGCAAGCCACTCCCATCCGGTCACATGGGTGGCAAGCCACAAAAGGAAGCCACACCCACAGAGTAGGTTCCAACAATTTTTGAAACCCACCACTGGTTTACACCCTTTGTTATGCCAGAACCAGCACCTTCTCCTCTAGAAACAGCTTGGCGTCAGGGTTCCAAATAGCATCCAACATCAAATCAGAGTCCAAGGCAGAAGATTCCTCAAGGTTCCAATTTATGAAGAGAGCCATGTTGGCACATCTGGGGAAACCTGAATCTGAAAGCTTCCCGGTTTTATCCACCCAGTTGAAAGTACAAGATCTTGCCCCCAACACCCACAAGTCCATCACATGATCCAATCTCCCACTGCCATGCTGGCAGCTTCCACCCATCCAGTTCCAGCCAGGTGCAGAGACAAAGGATGACCTTGGCTTTCTAGAAAGGATGTTGTTGTGGCTACATATCATCCAACTCCATACAATCCCTCCTCCCATTTTCCCACCATAGAAAATGCATAGTAGAATAATAGAAAGGCCCAAAAGAAAAGATGGCTTCAGGCCTAACAATTGGCCTATGTAGAACAGTGGTGACCAATCAACAACCAACACTTATTTTTTCTTTATTGATTAAATTTATATGCGGACCATCTCACCATCAAGAGATGACTCTAGGTTGCTTACAATACATATCTAGCGGTATAAAAGAAGAAAGTGGAAAATGTTCAACCTTGGGTACGAAAAGTGAAGACATTACAATGGACCACAGTGGACAAAAAGAAGCAAAGGGTAGATGGGTGGAGGTAGGACCTTCTCCTGATCTACTAGCCACCTCCAGAATGTGATGTCCTCTTTGGGGGTCCAAGCCAGTTGGCAGAACCAGGATCTTCTAGGATATTTTGGAAAGTCAAGAAGGTAGGGATGGATCTCACCTCGAGGGGCATGGTATAATAAGCAACCCACATTGTATACAAAGCCATAAGGCATGGCAATATGGCCATGGATAAACAGGTTGGCTGCACCACCGCATGATCAAACCTCCAAATCAGCTTCAACGTTTGAAAATGAGGGCAGAAGTCTAGGGAAATTGTTGACTTGGCAGATGTTTCTCCAGATGATTCTCCTTGGGGTGAAGATCCTATCCGGTTGCTGGGACTTGGAGGGCACCTAATCGAAGTTCTAGTAGATGACTTTTTTTCCCCCTTAGTAATTGCATCAGCTGTGATTTTGATCCTCTTCTTTTGGGCGGAGAATCCAATAACCAACTGAGGACATGGTCCATTTGAGTTCTTACCACAGGAGAAGCCGACAAGAATATGATAAGGGGAAAAGAGGGCTGTCACAACATCGGAAACAACAACAACAATAAGGACCGGCAGGGGAAAAAAGTGATAAGGAGAAAAGTCAGATCAGGGAGAGGAGGTGAAAGATAAGAGCTCAGGTGGGAAGAGGTGTGGTTATGCCAAGCTCTGATGGGAAAGAGGAGAAACCTGAAATTAGTGGGCTACAAAGAAAGATCTCAGAAGCAACACCTGGAAAGAGGACAGAGGGGAGGATAACTAGGTGGGAACATGCAATATTTAAGATGTTTACCAGCCAGCTGATCTTATGCATTCAGAAAATACAGGTGTCATGGATGGTCGGTCTGGGGAATTCACAAAGTACTGTAAAACAGTGGTTCTCAACATATTTGTTCCTCATGGACCCCTTTTAACAGATAACCGATTAACAGAGCTGGAAGGGACCTTGGAGGTCATCTAGCCCAACCACACCACCCCCACCCAAGCAGGAGACCCTACACAGATGGCAGTTCAGACTCTTCTTGAAAGCTTCCAGGGATGAAGCTCCCACAACTTCTGAAGGCAACTTCTGTTCCATGGGTTGATTGTTCTCACTGTCAGAAAATTTATTCTTATTTCCAGGTTGAATCTCTCCTTGTTCAGTTTCCATTCATTATTTCCTATCTGGTCTTCGGGTGCTTTGGAAAATAGGTTGACCCCCTCCTCTCTTTGGCAGCCCCTCAAGTATTGGAAGGCTGCTATCCTGTCTCCCCTAGTCCTTCTCTTCATTAGACTGGCCATGCCCAGTTCTTGCAACCATTTATCATATGTTTTAGCCTCCAGTCCCCTAAAATCATCCTGGTTGCTCTTCTCTGCACTCTTTCTACAGTCACAACTTCTTTTTATAGTGTGGTGACCAAAACTGGATGCAGAACTCTAGGTGTGGCCTTACTAAGGCTTTATAGAGTGGAGTTAGTACCTCACTTTTAAATACCTTTTGTGGCCATGGACCATCATAACATTTCTTTAAGACTTCACGGACCCTCTGGGATGTCATCGCAAACTACAGGTTGAGAACTGGTGCTGTGAAAACTTTCTTTGAATGAATATTTGAGACATGAAATATGCACACCAAGGCCGAAAGCTCTCAGGGAACAGATCTGTTTTGAGTCCCTACCTAAGGGGGGTAACGTGGGGAAGAGTTGCTTCCATTCCCATTGGCAATTTCTTCTGTAACGTGGAGGCTGCCATGAAGGCTGCCAAAAATTGGTTGAGATCAAACATTGCTGGGATGAGCCTGTAAAAACTTGCCTGGCTGGTGCCCTACATTGGTTTAGCGAATGGCAAGGCTTCCTCTTAAAAACAAGAATACAATCCGAATCGGGCAGGTGATCCAATATCAGGGTGAATTGAACCCTTAATTGCAGGGGTCGTGCCGCAGATGTTGGACAGGCAACAGATGTTGAGCCAAGGCAAAGGATCTTCAACCTTTGGGTTGCCTTGGAAAAGCAGACCTAGTAAGCGAAGCTGAAGAATTTGCTGACGGAACATGGGAGCTGACTCCTCCTTTCCCTTTGAAACCAAATGCGCAGCAAGTGAAACCCAGGGTAGAAACGCCAAGAGAGGATGAAAAATGTTACAGCGGCATCAAAAATGTTAATGCATTTGTTTTGAAACGTCTCTTTGGAAGTAAAGGAGTTGAGCTCCGTTTGAAGCTCCTGGTGTTTTTTTAAAAAACATTTTGATGGTTTCTGAGTCTTGGGCCAGCTCTGTCCTCATTTCCCGATCATGCACCGGTTCTTGAAACATTTTTATCCTCTGGCTGGTGTCCACTTTGATGGTGTTGAACCTCTTGCTGATACTCAACGGAAGAGTTAAGTCTATGATTTAAAGGTAAAGGTTCCCCTCGCACATATGTGCTAGTCATTCCCATCTCTTAAGGGCGGTGCTCATCTCCGTTTCAAAGCCGAAGAGCCAGCGCTGTCCGAAGACATCTCTGTGGTCATGTGGCCAGCAAGACTCAACATTGAAGGTGCACGGAACACTGTTACCTTCCCACCAAAGGTGGTTCCTATTTTTCTACTTGCATTTTTTTACATGCTTTCAAACTGCTAGGCTGGCAGAAGCTGGGACAAGTAACGGGAACTCACTCTGTTACACGGCGCTAGGGATTCGAACCGCCGAATTGCCGAACTTTCTGATTGACAAGCTTGGCGTCTTAGCCACTGAGCCGCCGCGTCCCCTAATTAGAAGGTCCAAAACTTAATCCAGAGGGTGGTATCACAGCCGAAGTGAGTTCAGTCTCTGCAAACCAATGAAGTTTACTCATGGTTGAAGGATTGGGTCATTCATCTGCTCTCTATCCCCTGGAAGAAAAACCATACAACCAACATTGTTTTAACAACTCGTGATTCTCCATCTCCAAACCAAACGACAATCCACATCTATCGTATTAAGAAACCATGGCATGTATTTCATTGCCTACACAACAAAGATGTTAAGTTGGGTTGGGCTGGGTGGAAAAGAGCAGCCTCTCTCTCTCCCAGTTCTTGGCTTTGGAAAGATCTCCAGATAAAGGCCAGCTGCAATGGCCTGAGGAAAAGAGCCATGTGCATGGGAATGTGCTAATCAAGAGCATGAGATGCTTTTGGGGAGACCTTTCTTCTGGGGCCACCCAAAGCTAAAACTGAGAAACCTAACAGAGTTGGAAGAGATCCTGGTGGTCTTCTAGTCCAACCCCCGGCTCAAGCAGGAGACTCTATATCATTTCAGACAAAATGGGTTGTCCAATCTCTTCTTGAAAACCTCCAACGATGAAGCATCACAACTTCTACAGATTAATTGTTCTAATTGTCCGGGACTTTCTCCTTAGTTCTAGGTTGCTTCTCTCCTTGATTGTTGCTTCCATCTGTTGCTTCTTGTTCTGCTTTCAGGTGCTTTGGAGAATAGCTTGACTGCCTCTTCTTTGGGGCAGCCCCTGAGATATTGGAGCACCGCTATCATGTCACTCCTAATCCTTCCTTCCTTCTCAGTTTTTCTTCTCGGTTGCCCCATACATTCCTTCTCAGTTCTCTTCTTGGGCCAAGTTCCTGCCCTTGTCCAAAAGTCCAGTTAGAACCTCCAGACTTCAGAAGAAAGAAAGCGGAAAATATGTCACTGTTGAAGGACCCATCACAAGTCTACATGGAGTGTTGCAGGACACATATAAAGCAAACAAATCACATTTGCCCCAAAACATTCTCTACGGTGGCCTGTATTATGGTATCCATCATCCCCAGATGGTGCAGGATAAAAATTCTACATCCTGTGATAAAGATTGTCCTAAGAGAATGTTGATTACGTTGACGTACCATGTTTCCCCAAAAAAGTTCTATTGACTCCTGAAATAAGTATTTGGCCTTATTTTTGAGGAGGTCTTCTTATTTTTGAGGTACAGGAAGTGGCGAGCATGGTCACCTCATGGCTGCTGCTGTGTTGCAAGATTTTCAAGGAGGACTTATTTTGGGGGGAGGGCTTATTTTAGTGCATGCACTCAAAAGCCCAATTGGGCTTATTATCCAGGGAGGTCTTATTTTCAGGGAAACAGGGTAGTATTTTCATTGGGCTTCTATTACATTTCCTTCACTGAATATTTAACAGCATAATAGAAAAAAATAACTTATGGAAAATACCTTCTTTTTGGAGACAGGTTAGGAAGCCAAACACTTACTCATTCCCCTTCATTTTGTCACATTTTTATTGTACCAACAGAAAAGTTTTATTTGTAACTCAGATTTGAACCCTAGGTTCCTTGGTGCTCTCTGAGCTTGGTTGTTTTCTTACAAATGTTTTATTACCCAACTAGGTAACTTCTTCAGGGATTAAATAGAGTTGGCTCTCTGCCCCACTCCCTTCTATCCCTGATGATGTTACCTAGTTGGGTAATGAAACCTCTTCAAGAAAACAACCAAGCTCAGAAAGCACCACCGATCCCGCAATTCTCTCTGGTTTTCTGCTATGACAAATTAGGGTTCATTTTACTTGGGTAGCATTGTCATACACAACCTGATTTGGTGGCGTAGAATCACAAAGGCAAACCAGAGTGAGGATGGTATCTTGAGAATTGGGCTCAACGGAACACCCTAAGCCCATTTGTCAAGCTAACTGAGTCCCAAGTGGGAACAATGCACAGAGGCAGGAATATTGGCAGAAATATTCCCTTATGTTGCAATTTCATCTTATTTCTACCAGATTGCGGATTACGCGATAGCAGGTTGGATTTCTCTACTCCTCATCTGGTCTCATCTATTTTTGGCATTTGCTAAACCTTGATCGCTGTGCAAGTTAACACACGTAACAATAGCATGGCTGTTCGTATGCATAAGCTAGGACGGTTTGACAAGGATGGTGCCTATATGAGCTTCCAAATCTTTGGAAAAAACATGCACAGATCGAAACAGGTTTGGGGGAGATAATATGTTGGCCAGTGAGAAAGTTTTGTGCAAAAAAAGCAATGAAGACAAGGTCAACAAAGCTTTGGAGAATCTTCAAATCATGACTAAGGAGGTGAGTGTGAATGTCGGAAGGGAAAGAAGGCGAGGGAGAATCTCCTTAGGGAAGTGAAACCATGGTGTAGATTTACATGGTGTAGATTTACCATGTAAGAAGGCATTAAGAGTTGTTAACCTAATTTTGCGAAGCTTCTTTTCCAGTAACATTGCACTGCTAACTAGGGCATACAAAACCTTTGCCAGACCAATCCTCGAATACAGCTCGTCTGCCTGGAATCCACACTGTATATCGGACATTAATACGATTGAGCATGTCCAGAGGTATTTCACAAGAAGAGTCCTTCACTCCTCTGCTCACAACAGAATCCCTTAGGCCACCAGGCTCAAAATCGTGGGCTTGGACAACCTAGAACTGCACCATCTATGGTCTGACCTAAGCATAGTACACAGAATTGTCTACTACAATGTCCTACCTGTCAACAACTTTTTCAGCTTCAACCACAATAATAGGCAAACAATCGATACAAACTCAAGGTCAACCGCTCGAAACTCGATTGCAGAAAATATGACTTCAGCAACAGAGTGGTCAATGCCTGGAATGCTCTACCTGACTCCATTGTTACTTCCTCTAACCCCCCATAACTTCAGCCTTAAACTGTCTTCCGTGGACCTCACCCCACTCCTAAGAGGTCCGTAAAGGGGGCGCGCATAAACGCGCCAGCGTGCCTACCGTCCCTGTCCTACGGTCCCCATTTATTTGTATTTATTTCTTTCATTCATGACCACCTTTATATTTATACCTGCTACCTTTTAAATGTTTGACAAACTAATAAATTCAAATCAATACAAATATTTATTTGTATTTAAGTGCACCATTTGTGGTGGTGCGGGTCCACCACTAACCAACTTAAGGAACGTTGAGTTCCTGCAGAGAAGAGGAACACAGTGGTGGTTGCGGGTGTCAAAATTGTAACCCTCTCCAAAGCATTTGAATCAGAATTTCAACAGGTCTTTCATTCTCCAAAAAGAAAAGTTAAGCAAGATGTTGACGAGAAGGCAGCGTAAATAAGACTTCTCAAGTTGGTTTGACAGGTCTGGAGGCATCTGCCTACTTTTGGCTATCTACACCTGTTATCAGTGTAGTTCTCCTCAGCCCTCCCCTCTCGAGCCTGGCCAGGCATTGCTCCTGTTCCCGTAACTGGTTGAAGGTGACGCCGAACTTCACACAGCTGGGTTGGTCCCATGTTCTTCCTGAGCTCCTCTGGTTGCCAAAAGTTTGCGGATCGCTTACAAAGAGGACTTCTTCCCCTCCGATTATGATTAGTTTGTATTCTGTCGATTTCACCTTTTTGCTAAGGACGAGCTGGAGCGGTAATTACAGGCAGGTTGGGAGATGTTCTCCCTTCGTAATTCTTGTGAAATGTTTATGAAACACCTTCCTCAAACGAGTTATGCAAGTTGGCTTTGATCATCTTCCATCTCGCTCCATCTGTTGTTCCAGGAGCTGTTGATGGCTGTGGTTTTCTCCCATTCGCTTGGACACGTTTTAGAGTGACCCAAGGAATCTATGCGTCTTCCCTACCTGGTAGCCTCCATAGATAGGTTGGACCTCAATGTCCATCATTCCCAACCAATACCTCCATGCAACTTTTAGCGTGTGTGTGTCTGTGCTTGCACATTGCTAAGATGTCTGTTTTTATCCTTGTGGAGCAATAGAGCTTTTATTAACATTACTTTATTGGGACATGGTGGCTCAGTGGCTAAGACGCTGAGCTTGTTGATCAGAAAGGCTGGCAGTTTGGTGATTTGAATCCCTAGCGCTGCGTAACGGAGGGAGCTCCCATTACTTGTCCCAGCTAGCAGTTCGAAAGCAGGTAAAAATGCAAGTAGAAAAATAGGAGCCACCTTTGGTGGGAAGGTAACAGTGTTCCGTGCTCCTTCGGCGTTTAGTCATGCCGGCCACATGACCACGGAGACGTCTTTGGACAGCGCTGGCTCTTGGCTTTGAAACAGAGATGAGCACCGCCCCCTAGAGTCGGGAACGACTAGCACATATGTGCGAGGGGAACCTTTTACCTTTACCTTAAGATTACTTTTCCCCAAGATTAAGGGGACTATGTCTTTATGACTTCATTCGCTTCGAGTGGAATAGAAAATGTCGCAGAGAAAAAGAGGAATATTTTTTCCCCAGATTTAAGAAAAATGTAGATAATCAAAAGAAACAGATCCTTTCTCAAGATAAATAACCTATAGGAGTGGTAGAAGCTTGGCATAAATGAATAGAAAGAATTGATGGAAATTTCTATCGCCTGTAACAATCATCTCCTACGTGACAATTTTTCCAGAACAACTAGAGGAGAAATTTGTTGGTTGGAAATTTCATCCCGTGTTTTCTTCCGTTTGGGTTGACCCTGCTGTTTAAACCAAGTCATTCTGGTTTGTAAGCACTTAGGAAAGGGATTGCTCTCCAGCCTCCGATATCAAGCTTTATTTTTTTCTAAAACAAGACATTTAAAGAGATGTAAATTAGGTTCATAACCATCCTAATTACTATAAAAGATTATCTGGTTAATAAGCCACAACACAAATTACATTTTAATGAGTTTATTGCATGAGAAATCAACGTGAATTTGGAACTAAATTCTTCCGCACACCACCACAGTTAATTGGGTCCAGTTTACCATCTAAAATAAGTCTCAAACTAACTCGGGCTAAGCAACGTGAGGATCTTCTGAATGTGGAAACATAATCTGGGCCAGAACCCTGGCCTATCTAGCCCAGTAGTCTCTTCTCACAGAGGCCAACGAAATGCACCAGGAGGCTCCTTAATCTTCTAGTTGATGGTTTTCAGAGGGAGCCCCATTGACCCCAGGGTTAGTAGCCATTGATTTTGAAACCACGATTTAGGAAAATTTCTAACTAGCCCACCCTTGGATATTCACCAAGCCAGTCTTGTTTTAATTGTGGTTTATGGCACACCCAATTGGCAGGATTCATACCATATGCCTAGTGTTTGGCTTAGCATGATTGATATATAGACTGTATTCCTTTCTTCTTCTTCTTCTTCTTCTTCTTCTTCTTCTTCTTCTTCTTCTTCTTCTTCTTCTTCTTCTTCTTCTTCCTCCTCCTCCTCCTCCTCCTCCTCCTCTTCTTCTTCTTCTTTTCCTCCTCCTCCTCCTCCTCCTCCTCCTCCTTCTCCTTCTCCTCTTCCTTCTTCTCTGTGACGGTAGTTAGCAAGATGGAAACTTGGCCACAAGGTAAGATGAACATTATGAAAATCCATTTATAGAGGACTTACCGCAATTCCTCCAAACTGAAAGGGATAGGTTTAAGAGCTGATAATATTGGGGATAGGAGGTTATGGGACAGGAACAAGGGATCAAGAGAGATCAAGAGAGCAAAAATACATCACCTGAGATACATCAGAGAAGGAAGATTTGCATTCAGTCAGGGGACAATTCCATTACCCAGACTTTTGAGTAAATAATCCTATGGATGAGTCTTTATCATGCATGACTTTAAGCTGCTTCCAGATATGTTAAATCAGTTCTGCTACCTGCCAGAATCTTTCTTGATTTCTTTTTCTGTTGAGTAAGGTTCTACCCTCCTTCTCCAATGATGATGGTGCCATCATCTCAACTCAACTGGGTTCTTCTACACCACCAAAGCTTTTAATGCTCTGCGCACAATGTGTCTTTACATTTTGTGTTAATGACTAGTTTCGTTCGTGGTTCAGAAAGCCATTCTTGGTGGGTTTCCTTTCCATTCCCCTGGAGCCTATCCTGAAATATCCTATGTTAGTTGAACCCACTAGTTGAAAAGGGACGTTGTGGCTCAGTGGCTAAGATGCTGAGCTTGTCGATCAGAAAGGTCAGCAGTTTGGCAGTTCGAATCCCTAGCGTTGCCTAGCAGAGTGAGCTCCCGTTACTTGTCCCAGCTTCTGCCAACCTAGCAGTTCGAAAGCACGTAAAAAATGCAAGTGGAAAAATAGGAACCATCTTTGGTGGGAAGCTTTCCGTGCGCCTTCGGGCATTGAGTCATGCCGGCCACATGACCACGGAGATGTCTTCGGACAGCATTGGCTCTTTGGCTTTGAAACAGAGATGAGCACCATCCCCTAGAGTCTGGAACAACTAGCACATATGTGCAAGGGGAACCTTTAGTTGAACCTTAGTTGAACCCCCAGGAGAAAATTCCACAAATTTAGTTGGCCTCCTCTTTAGCAGCTACAAAGATGAGGACATTTCTGTAATTTCCACATCTTCAGAGATTTATTAAAAGCCAAGGGCCACCAATTTACAATCATCCTACTTCCCGCTTCCCTCTGTTTTTCTACGGTGAAATATTCCAAGGCTGACATGGAAGGAACGTTTGAATCACCTCTTCTCCTTTCACAGCTCAGTTGATCTGACTAACAGATTTTAAGTCTTGGATTTCAGGAAGCTTAACATGGTTTGGGACTTTGTTTTGCTAATCTGCATCCGGATTTTCTTATGGATCTGCATATGCAACTGGGGTTTTGCTCAAAAGATTGGCTCTGAATCTCAACCTGGTGTGGTTTAGTTGCCTTTGGAATTGATTGGTGGCAGGTGGGGAGCAAACCTTGGAGAAACGTGGAGAGCAGGCGGAGCCAATGCGAAGTTCTCAAGATGAGTTGGGGTTCTCCATGGACACACTGCACCTTAGGAAAGGGGCAGCAATTCAACACTTCAAAGGCATTGAGGTGCCCATCTTGATTTGGCTTGGCTTTGCAATGCCAGCCTTACCTTATTTTTCCCATGTTGTTCAGAGCCAAGATTCAACACGCCCATATTGCTTCTTGGAGCGCTTCCAAACTCTTCTCTTTTGGCAGCAGGGAAAAAAAAATGATTTCACTTTGGAAAAGTCTTTCGTGCCTTCCACACTCCAGGCCATCGGACTCTCTTGTTCCCAGGGAAAGGAGAAAGTACTTTTTTCGGAACCGCCTCCTCCTTCTTCTTCCTCCTCCTCCTCTTTCTCCTCCTTCTCCTCCTCTTTCTCCTTCTTCTTCTTCTCCTCCTCTTCTCTCTCCCTCTCCCTTTCTCCCACCCCCCTCTCGCATTACCTGCTGGATATTTGGGAGAATTGGTTTAACGGAGCTGGCCTTGAAAGGACCACATGTATCTTCAGCCAGATCCTTTGGTCCTTCAGGAGTTGTGGCCGCAGAGAAGGCCCAATTATTTGTGATGCAAGAACATTCCTGGCAATGTGCTGAGAAAGAACAAGGGATAAGAGGTATAACTTTTCTTGTTATCCATAGTCCAGGGAGAGGGCTTCCTCCTCTTCCTTCTCCTCTTCCTCCTCTTCCTCCTCCTCTTCCTCCTCCTCATCTTCTTCTTCTCCTCCTCCTCCTCCTCCTCCTCCCCCCCTCTCAAATACCCAGCTGTGTTGATGGGTAACAAAAGATCTCATAAGGTTGGGTGAGAAAAGATCTCATAATGTTAGAAAAATGTCCGAATGATAGTAGCACTTGAGCAGCAGAATCAGTCGCAAGGGAGAGGAATCCGTGTTTTTCTCGTAACAATCTCGTCTCAGAGGTGTTTTAATTTGCATTTGTGCCCTGCCCTAGAGACCATGAGTGAAGGTCAGTATGCTGCAACTCCATACAAGCAGTCAGAGTAAGAGGATAACAGAGCTGGAAGGGACCTTGGAGGTCTTCTAGTCCAACCCGCTGCTCAAGCAGGAAATCCTATTCCATTTCAGACAAATGGCTGTCCAATCTTTGCTTGAAAACCTCCAGTGATGAAGCATTCTCTTTCCTATTTTTCTTTCTCTTTCTTTCTCCTCTGTCTCTTTCTCTTTCTTTCTTTCTTTCTTTCTTTCCTTTTTATCCTCTTTCTCTTTTTCTTTCTTTCTTTCCTTTCTTTCTCCTTTCTCTTTCTTTTTTCTCCTTTCTTTTTCTTTCTCCTCTTTCTCTTTTTCTTTCTCCTTTCTTTCTCCTTTCTTATTCTTTCTCTCCTCGTTTTCTTTTTTTCACCTTTTCTCTTTCTTTATCTCCTATCTTTTTCTTTCTCCTCTTTCTCTTTTTCTTTCTTTCTTTCCTTTCTTTCTCCTTTCTCATTCTTTCTTTCTCCTCTTTCTCTTTCTTTCACCTTTTCACTTTCTTTCTCCTTTCTTTTTCTTTCTCTTTCTTTCTCCTTTCTCCTTTCTCATTCTTTCTTTCTCTTTCTCTTTATTTCACCTTTTCTCTTTCTTTCTTTCTCTCCTTTCTTTTTATTTCTCCTCTTTCTCTTTTTCTTTCTTTCTATCTTTCCTTTTTCTCCTCTTTCTCTTTTTCTTTCTTTCTTTCATTTCTTTCTCCTTTCTCATTCTATCTTTCTCCTCTTTCTCTTTCTTTCATCTTTTCTTTCTTTCTTTTTCTCCTTTCTTTTTCTTTCTTACCTTTCTCTTTTTCTTTCTCTTTCTTTCTCCTCTCTCATTCTTTCTTTCTGTCTCCTCTTTCTCTCTTTCTTTCTCCTCTATCTCTTTCTTTCTCTTTCTCTCCTGCAATGTATCCTCCCTGCCATAAAAGCGCTTGTCTCCATATTTTACAGGCTTGTTGTTTTTTTAGCATGCTGAACACTGCAGCCAAATCCCTGATAGAATTTAATTATATGTTGTTGTTGTTGTTTGCCAATGGTCTATCAAAACTCTTCTCGCCCTCTGCTGGTCTTGGGGTTTATTGCACTGATGGCATTGGAGATGCTTTTTCTTTGTTTTGGGGGGAAGATTTTTTTACTCTTCCAGAGCGCCAGATTTCACAGCACACTTTTTCAGAGAGATGGAGCCCGATGGCAGGAGGCAGGCCTGCCCTGGAATTTGGACAAATGATTTGGGGTTTTTTCCCCTTGCATCATCCCTCCCAAGAACACGTGTCTCACTGGATGGATTTGAAATCTAGTATATAATTCTTATGCGTTTGGGCTGTTTTATTCAGTGTCAATCTGAACTATAAGCCTTTTTCTTTCTTTCTTTTCTCTGACAGTTGTGTAACTTTGCTAAAGTTGTTTGGATAAAAGCACACTTGTCCTTTGCTTCCAAATGTATGTTAGCTTGCAACGATGGGTCAGGAAGCCACTGGAAAGTGTGCTTGGATGTAGGATGAGTGTGTTTTTAATGTACACTGAGAGCTTAGGCACCAAAGACAAATTCCTTGTGTGTCCAATTGCACTTCTCTGTTTATTCCAATTTCTCTTCTCTTCCCTTCTCCATATTCTATTCTATTATTCTATTCTATTCTGATCTATTATTCTATTCTATTCTCTATTTATTGCAATTTCTCTTCTCTTCCCTTCCCTTCTCCATATTCTATTCTATTATTCTTTTCTATTCTATTCTATTCTATTCTGATCTATTTTTCTATTCTCCATTTATTCCAATTTCTCTTCTCTTCCCTTCCCTTCTCCATATTCTATTCTATTATTCTATTCTATTCCATTCTGATCTATTATTCTATTCTATTCTCCATTTATTCCAATTTACCTTCTTTTCCCTTCCCTTCTCCATATTCTGTTCTATTCTATTCTATTCTCTATTTATTCCATTTTCCCTTCTCTTCCCTTCCATTCTCCATATTCTATTTTATTCTCTTCCCTTCCATTCTATGATTATATTTTTTTATCAAAAAGGCATGTGTGCCTTCTCTCCCAGGTGGCTGATCCAGATTGAATATTGAATAATAATTGTATAATAACAAAAAATGCATTTACCACCACCACCACCCAAAAAAACCCCAGTGAAACACAATTTGGGCAGTGGTCATTTTAGGTGAATAAATGACCTTTCCGCGTATTCTAGGTGAATAAAAGTTCTTTCCGCCGATTACAAATGCATACATCTCAAACAGGACTCAGAATCAAGCTGAATATAATGAACAATCCCGTCTAGAAAGGATGACTTTGCAATTTGCTGAAAGGGAGGAGGGCTGCGTGTTTCATCTTTTACCCTTTTGCAATGATGGATAAACTTGCTGAGTTCTGCTGACTCAGAACGACTGAAGAAAATTATCCTAGATTAATGATGGGAGAGAAAATAAATGATGATCAGGGCCAGGGGCCAAGTCGAAAGAGCTTGGGAGCAGGAGGATCTGATCACAAAGTCCTTTAATCACATCAAACCATTCCGTTATTCTTTTTGGACGAAGCAGGTTCATTAATCAGTTCAGACAAGCTGAAGATTTGATTTAATAATTGTGTTTACCTAGTTTTCCATTTCTTTAGCAGAACTTGTTCCATTGTCTTATGTCTTTTTATTTATATTTTATTGGTAAAAAAGATGTTGAGACTCTAGAAAGAGTGCAGAGATGAGCAACCAGGATGATTAGGAGACTGGAGGCTAAAACATACAATGAACAGTTGCAGGAACTGGGCATGGGTAGTCTAGTGAAGTGAAGGACCAGGGGAGACAGGCAATCTTCCAATATTGGAGGGGCTGCCACAGAGAGGAGGGGGTCTATTCTGCAAAACACCTAAAAGCCAGACAAGAAATAATGGATGGAAACTGGCCAAGGAGAGATTCAACCTGGAAATAAGGGGGAATTTTCCGACAGGGAGAACAATCAACCAATGGAACAGAAGTTGCCTTCAGAAGTTGTGGGAGCTTCATCACTGGAGGCTTTCAAGAAGAGTCTGGACTGCCATCTGTCAGAAATGGTGCAAGGTCTCCTGCCGAGGTAGCGCAGTGGTTAGGGTGCAGTACTGCAGGCCACTTCAGCTGACTGCTATCTGCAGTTCAGCGGTTCAAATCTCACCGGCTCAAGGTTGACTCAGCCTTCCATCCTTCCGAGGTGGGTGAAATGAGGACCCAGACTGTGGGGGCGATATGCTGACTCCGTAAACCGCTTAGAGAGGGCTGAAAGCCCTATGAAGCGGTATATAAGTCTAACTGCTATTGCTATTGCTGTGGTGGAGGGAAGGACTACGTGACCTCCAATGTCCCTTCCAACTCTATTATCTGCATTTCTGACATTTCTGAATATTTCAGAATATTTTATATGCAAAGGTTTGCTTGTGACTGTGCGTTTTTATTCTTTTGGCTGTTTTTAAGCCATCGTTGGGTGGGGAGAATTCTAAGTGGTCTCATCAAACCTTTCAATTGAAAATACTAAATTGAAGAGCTTTTTACATTTGCTCCAGAATGCACTTTGGTACACTAAAGAAATACACATCCTATAAAAAGCCAGAATATTCTCACTTGAGTCAAGAGTTCCCTCAAAATAATCAGAAAACGTTTGGAAACTCATTACATAGATAGGAAACACTTAGTTGGCCACAAGAAGTATGCGCCAGCAAAATAACAGCCCTTTCATTTAGAATGAGATGTAGACTTTTATCAACAACTGTTTCATTAGGCCAGACCTCCAGACAGGATATAGAGGTGCAATCCTCGCTATTTATCCTCTTAGATGGTTTTGATGATGGTTTTATTGTGTAATTACTGTTTTAAGGTTTAAGTGGATGATTGTTTAATTGAGCTTTCAACTCGTTTGTTCGGTCCTTGGCTTCACTGCTGCTTGCCTTGAGCACCATGTGCTTAGGTAGAATGACAAGAGAAAATGCTGTGAGCAGAGAAACAAGCTTGATGGCATCTTAAAGGCTCACCCATTTTAAAAATCGCTTTGTTCTTTTCGTTCTTTAAGGCACCACAAACATCTGAGCCAGGTTTTGCTGCAGGAGACTAACTTTGTTTCTCCTTTTGTGTCATTCATCTTCAGCCAGGCTGATTGTTGTTGTTGTAAGTTGCAAAGTCATGTCCGGCCCATCGCAACCCCATGGACAATGTTCCTCCAGGCCTTCCTGTCCTCTACCATCCTCTGGAGTCAGTGGTGGGTTTCAAAAAATTTTGGAAGCTCTTCTGTAGGTGTGGCCTGCTTTCCGGGTCCACTTGTGGAACCTCTTCTAACCGGTTCGGTAGATTTGACGAACCGGTTCTACCGAATAGGTGCGAACTGGTAGGAACCCACCTATATCTGGAGTCCATCTAAACTCATGCCTACTGCTTTGGTGACTCCCATCCATTCCACCTCATTCTCTGTCGTCCCCTTCTTCTTTTGCCCTCCATCTTTCCCAGCATGAGGCTCTTCTCCAGGGAGTCCTTCTTCCTTCTCATTAGGTGGCCAAAGGATTTGAGTTCAACCAGGCTAGAGTAAGTCAAAAGAGGAGTACCTTCTCCTCCATGATGCTAGTTGAAGACATCTTGCTCCTTTATGGGATAGAGCCAAGTTCTGATCATTCTGGTTGTTCTTTTCCTTCTCCAGAAGAATCCAAAAAAAGTAAAATTTTAACTACATGGATTCTTCCAAGAAAAATGTGTAGGACGTAAGAGAATGGTTGAAGAAACCAATGCAGGGGAAGGCAATTTGAGAAACTGCACCAATCTTCTTGTTGTATATAAACAGTTTCTGGTTCCAGTTTATCTCAGTTCTCTATCTATTGTTCAATGATAATTAGTCATAGATATCATCCAATATCAAGGACAAACCAACTGAGTATGAAAAATGCCCTTTCTGAGCCAACTGGTAGTAAACCAGTTAGAAACCCACCATTTTAAAAGCCATTTTAGAAGCCATTTTAAGACAGTACAGTAGAATACATTTTAAGGCACAACAGGCTGTATCTCAACAGAACACACACACCGAGGGGTGTTGGGGTATCTTACCCGCAACAATATTTGTTTCCAGAGAGTAAGTCATCTGTGTACCGAGTTTGGTTGAAATTGCTCGAGGCGTTCAAGAGTTATGCTGGAACACACACACATACACACACACACACACACACACACACAAAACCATTTTTATATATTTTATATAGATTTGATGCTTGTCAGATATGTTCAGTGTTGGTTTCTTTTCATTGTGGTTTCTTTTGCTCTCCCTTGCAGATTAAAACAGAGGACCTCAGTGAGTCCTTGCAAACATCCCTCTCTTCCAGATCAAGTCACCTAGCCCAGGGATCTCCCATGATGCCTGGAGGGCAAATTCCTGGGGTAAGAGATACCACTCTTCACACATTCAAGCACAGATGGCAAGTTCAAGAATAGGAGGGTTGCCTAGGAGGCAGGGGTGAAATTCAGCAGGTTCTCACAGGCTCTGGAGAACCGGTAGCGGAAATTTTGAGTAGTTCGAAGAACCAGAAAATATCACTTCTGGCTGGCCCCAGAGTGGAGAGGGAATGGAGATTGTGCAATATCCTTCCCCTGGAGTGGGGAGGGAATTGGGATTTTGCAGTATCCTTCTCCTGGAGTGGGGTGGGAGTGGAGATTTTGCAGTATCCTTCCCCTGGAGTGGGGAGGGAATGAGGATTTTGCAGTATCCTTCCCCTGGAGTGGGGAGGGAATGGAGATTTTACAGTATCCTTCTCCTGGAGTGGGGAGGGAATGGAGATTTTGCAGTAACCTTCCCCTGGAGCGGGGAGGGAATGGAGATTTTACAGTATCCTTCCCCTGGAGTGGGGATGGAATGGAGATTTTGCAGCATCCTTGCCCTGCCACGCCCACCAAGCCACACCCTGAGAACCGGTAGTAAAAAAGTTTGAATCTCACCACTGCTAGGAGGGCTTTTCTGAAGGCCCTTGGATCACTTCATTCAGAGATAGTTCAACTCTGATCCATGGTTGAATGAAATCGGTTGGGTCGTCTTAACATGGATTGCAGGAAGGACATTCTGCTTATATCAATAGAGGAAAATGTCTAGTTATGGAATCTTTCCTTCAGGATTTGTAGGCTAAGAAGGGTTGTCTCAAGGTTTCAACTGAGCTGAAGAAGCTTCTTGGATGAGAAGCAAAATGTCTTCTGGGGAAAACCAAAAAAGTTCATTTGCTTTTGGAAAAAGCACCTTTGGGGCAACCATGACCTGGATGGCTGAGAATCTCCATAGATATTCAGCTATGCAATTAAGGGGAGTTTATATGCATGGCCTGGAGTGTGTGTGTGTGTGTGTGTGTGTGTGTGTGTGTGTTATTTGTGCTGATAAATAAATAAAGGGAGACTAGTATAGATCTATTTCAAGCTATTTAGCTCTCATCAGCTAGCCATACCCTTACTGGGATTCGAACCTGGGCTATATTACATATTAGGCAGACGTCTTAGCCATTAAGCCACAGGCTCTGATCCGTTATCAGCTGAGCCAGGGAGAAAGGTATATATTTAAAGTCACAACCCCTGGTATGCCCCAATTATGGGAGGAAGCTTAGAGCAGTTCAATTAGTGACCCTACGACTGTCACTAGAAACAGTGGCCAACAATCATTTTTCACACGACCGTTGCACCAATCCCATGGTCAGATTCAGATACTTGGCAACTCATCTTGATGGCCTTTGCAACATCCCCATGGCCACGTGATCAAAATTAAAGCCGGCTTGGCCACTGGTTCATATTTATGACCGTCGCAGTGTCCCCAGGATCACACGATCCCCTTTTGCAACCTTCTGATGAGCAGAGTCGATTCATTTAGCAACCGTGTGACTAGCTAATCATAATAATTCTTTGTGGTCAGGGCACAACGGAGGTACAATGAGATGGGTTATTGATACGTACAATGAGAATGACACCTGGAGCAGTTTTTATGGCAAGGCAGGTCGTAGAATAAGACAAACTTCCAATAACAACCATCTCGCTTGGCAATTATAAAAATTTCAATTGTGGTCGTAAGTCGAGGTGTGCCTGTACAACCTGAAAGAAACTATAATGTGTCCTAACGTTTGAGCAATGGGCCACCTTTTCTGCTCCAAGATCTTATTGCCTTGGGAGACTTTTTGTGGAAAGAGGACACTCCCACCCCCCAAACAGGGCGGGAGCAGAGAACTAAATTTAGTCTGCTTTGATTTATATTTAAATTTAATTAAAACCGAGGAAAGGTGATTAGTCTCCAGTCATGCTTAATAATGCCTTCATATTTCCACTCCTGATGGCACATTAGGAATCACAGTTTGGGCCACACCTTCTGGGAAAAGACACATCAATACAGAAGCCCAGGCATTCGGGCAAAGAGCATCGCTGATTTTTGTTTTTTGACTTTTGGGCAATTCAGCCAGTTCACACCTATTCAGGAAAACCAGTTGTTAACTTTCTAAGCAGTTGGGAGAACTGGATGTTGGAAGAAATCTCCTTTTATTTTTTCCCCACTTTACAGGCTAATCTTGTAAGGAAGGCAGGAAGGAAACATTCTGGTGTTGTTTCTAGCCTCATCTCTATTGCCCTGCCTACAGAAACTGCCTCTCCGGTTAATCCTTATCACATTGTAACAACTAAGGTGAAGCGCCCATCGACCTGAGTGATGTTGAGTTGGCTATGCCCACATGGTCACATGACCACCGAGCCACGCCTACCCAGTTGGTCATTAGGGCAGAGAACTGGTTGTTAAATTACATGAATCCCACCACTGCTTTTGGGCATTGTGTGAATCTGGTTGGGAAGAAGGGGTTATCCCCCCACAAAAAAGACCTTAGCTAAACAAACAATGTCTTAGTATAATGAGAGCTGTACGGCCTTGGTCTCCCAGTGTTGATCCTCAAGTTAAAAGCGAGGTGACCATGGGCACCTCCACTAGACCGATTAGATCACACAGATTAGGCCTCCTCCGAATTCCATCCGCTGGCCAGTGTCGACTGGCGGCTACCCGGAGGAGAGCCTTCTCTGTGGCTGCTCCGACCCTCTGGAACGAACTCCCCGTGGAGATTCGAACCCTCACCACCCTCCAGGCCTTCCGCAAAGCCCTTAAAACCTGGCTGTTCCGACAGGCCTGGGGCTAAAGAGCTGTTGCCCCCGTCTTGAATGGTATGACTGTTGTGTTTTTAAATTATGCATTGTTATGTTTTGTTTTATTTTTTTGTCTGTACCCCCTTCCCTGATTTGAATTGTGAGCCGCCTTGAGTCCCCTTCGGGGGGAAAGGGCAGCATACAAATATAATAAATCAATCAATCAAATCAATCAATCACACATTTGCAAACGTGTTGTTCTTTAAGAAAGGGGAAGAGGAGAAAGTGGAGAGCAGGAGAGGGTGTATCTGCACCAGAAGTTGCCCAGTGATGGGCTGGCTGTAAAAAGGTTGTCGTAGTAGTATCTGACTTGTCTTCTTCTCCCACAGAATGTGAATTCTCTTCATACTTTGCAGCAACTCGTCCAAGTCCCAGGGCCAATGCAGTCTGTCCCACTCTTCTTGCTTTCTCAAGGGCCAGCAGGACAACAAGGTAAGGTGAACATCTCAAGATGTTTGGTTGGTTGTCTAACAATGTCTGTGTCTGATGTCTATAAGGGTTCCACCACAAAACCGCGAAGCCCTTATCCGCGCCGACATAAGTGCGGAGGCAAATCCGCGCCGTCCGAAGCGCTAAGGAAAACGCGACCCTACCGCGATGACATAACCGCGGAGGGCAAATCCGCGCCTTCCGAAGCACTCTAAACCTAACCCTAACCCTAACCCTAACCCTAAACCTAACCCTAAACCTAACCCTAAACCTAACCCTAACCCTAACCCTAACCCTAACCCTAAACCTAACCCTAACCCTAACCCTAAACCTAACTTTAACCCTAAACCTAACCCTAAACCTAACCCTAAACCTAACCCTAAAGCAACCCCCTAAACCTAATCCTAACCCTTACCTTAATTTAAATCGGCTTTCTGCCGCCGCGCTGTTTTAAAGCGCCCTTCTGTCGCCGCGCTGTTGTCGTGGCAGTGATGACGCGCGGTGATGACATCACGGCTTTAGCGACACGGTTTTATCACCGCTATTTTGACGAGCGCGGTTTTGTCGTGCCACGATCTATAAGGTCAGTATTTCTCAGCCCTTGGCCACTTTAAGAGGGGTGGACTTCTTAAAGTCTGAGAGTTCAAGTCCAGGCATCTTAGAGTTGCCAAGGTTGAGAAACCCTGGTGTAGATGTATTTATTTTTTTCATCTAGTTTGTCAAACATGTACGAGATAACAGGTATAAGTATAAACATGGACTTGAACAAAGGAAATGAGTACAAGTAAATGAGGACAGTAGGACAGGGACGGAAGGCCCGCTGGTGAGCTTATGCATGCCCGCTTTACGGACCTCTTAGGAATGGGGTGAGGTCCAGGGTAGACAGTTTAAGGTTGAAGTTATGGGGGTTTGAGGATGTAACAATGGAGTCGCATTCCAAGCGTTGACCAGTCTGTTGCTGAAGTCATATTTTCTGCAATCGAGTTTGGAGCAGTTTCCCTTGAGTTTGTATCGATTGTTTGTACTATTGAGGTTGAAGCTTAAGTAGTCATTGACAAGTAGGATGTTGTAGCAGACAATTTTGTGTACTACACTTAGGTCAGGCCTTGATCGGCATAGTTCTAGGTTGTCCAAGCCCAAAATTTCAAACCTGGTGGCATAAGGTATATGCTTATACACACAACATACAAAGATGTTACAACATAGGTGCTGTTCCCTAGTCCTGAGACATATCATCAGTTCCTCAACTACTCAGGAACTACTTCTGGGAGCTCCTTCTCCCTTTTCAGAGGTCTAAGAGTCCAAGGTTTCCTCCAGACAACAGCTGAGCAACCTTCTCCAGGAGACTCTTAATTCTTGCTTCCAAAGCCTTTTGGTCCTTCCAGGAGCTTCCTGGCAGCAGCGAGAAGAAAGTGAGACTTCTGCTCCAGTGATGGTTGCTAGCAGCTTCTTGCTCAATCCTCTCAGGGACTCCTCTGGATTCCAAGAGAACTACACCAGCGAGTTCCCCAGCTCGTTCCATCCACCCTTCAAAAATTTCCCTCAACGTACTATTGCAATTTGTGCCTCAGCAGCAGAATCCTTGGTACCCAGGTAGACACCTTCTACCCAACTTTAATCTCAAGACTACTGAAGGACCTCAAGTTCAAGAAGGTCTTATTTCCATGAGGACAACATTGCCCCCTTAGCCAACCAGATGTTTGGTAACCCAACAACTATTCTTGTTCATCCACTATCAGGTTAGGCAGTGGTGGGTTTCAAAAATTGTTCGAACCTACTCCGTGGGTGTGGCCTCCTTTGTGGGAGTGGCTTGCCGCCCATGTGACCGGATGGGAGTGGCTTGCCGCCCATGTGACCGGATATGAAGATGCCGACGACACTTGTCAGAACCACCTTAAATTACCTCACACACAGCACTGGCATGCATAAGAATAGGATGCAAACTTGTTTTTTAAAAGGCATCTTTGATTTACGTTAAAACAACTTCATCTCACGCAATGTTCTGATTGCACCACAAACGCAGTAGTCATCCTTACCTTCCACAGAGGCACTGAGTTTTATAAATAGGAGCATGATAGTGTAGAATAATCCTATCCAAGGACCAGTGGTGGGTTTCAAAAATGTTTGGAACCTCTTCTGTAGGTGTGGCCTGCTTTCCGGGTCTACTGGTGGAACCTCTTGTAACCGGTTCGGTAGATTTGACGAACCGGTTCTACCGAATAGGTGCGAACTGGTAGGAACCCACCTCTGAGGTTAGGGATGAAGGTGGTTTTTTCATGAACAGATCTGGCATTTCAGAATCCCACTGAGATCAAGAATTTGGGTGAGCCGCCAAAGAGCTCATTTCTCCTGCCCTGAAGTGGCTAGCTCAGCGGCATTTTGTCTCCGGCTTCCTGGTATCTCTGATGACTTTCTAAAAAGCAAAGGGTTTTGGAGTCAAAGTTCAGAACAAGTCTGCTGTGAAGCCTGGAGCCAAAGAGTCACCGTTCCATGAGCCTCATGTCAACGGGGAAAAGGATGCTATCACCACTCATCTTTTCCTGCCCAATCCTTCCCCATCCCACAGGAAGAGATTTTACCCAGGTAGGCCGAATCAGCCACCCTACAGCCGGGAAATAAAGCCATGGGGCTAATCTTTCTTTTTTTTAACAGTCTGGCTCATTTAAGATCTTATCCAGCTCGAATGTTGTAAAAAATGATTAAACAACAGTGTGGAGCAGTCGCCAAGAGGCACGCAGGGCTTGTGAGTCTAATTGTGCTGACAAGCGTGCCCCTGATTTGCAACTTTCCAGGCAGCTGAAACTGGAACCAGTTCCTGCCCTGTGGTGGTTTCAGCAGCTCTGTTTTGCTTCCTTTCCTCTGGAGACATGACATCAGGAGCAGAGGGAGGGTTTTGCCGAGGGAGGCACAAGATCGGGATTGCGCAGGCCAGGAGGAGCAGCCCAAAGATAATTCGTGGTGACTCAGTTTTCAGCGACGGGCATGGGCAGAATCCAGGAGAGAACCAAGCTAGACCTAAGGAGAAATTTCCTGACAGTGAGAACAATCAACTAGCAATATCTCAGGGGCTGCCCCAAAGAAGAGGGGAGTCAAGCTATTCTCCAAAGCACCTGAGGGCAGGACAAGAAGCAACAGGTGGAAACTTTAAGGAGAGAGGAGGAACCTAGAAATAAGGAGGAATTTCCTGATAGTGAGAACAATTAATCAGTGGAACAGAACTTGCCTCCAGAAGTTGTGAATGTTCCAACACTAGAAGTCTTTAAGAAGATGTTGGATAGCCATTTGTCTGAAATGGTATAGGGTTTCCTGCCTAGGCAGGGGGTTGGACTAGAAGACCTCCAAGGTCCCTTCCAACTCTGCTATTCGATTCTATTTTCAATTCTATTTTCAATTCTATTTTCAATTCTATTTTCGATTCTCTATTATGTTCTATTCTATTCTAGTATTTCGCTCTGTTTTTCATTTTGAGCAATTCCTACTTGTACACATGTTAGTGATCTGGGGGAAGAAGGGTTAATTTGCACAAGCATTTGCATTAGCAGTCTTCCAATATCTCAGGGGCTACCCCAAAGAAGAGGGAGTCAAGCTATTCTCCAAAGCACCTGAGGGCAGGACAAGAAGCAATGGGTGGAAACTCATCAAGGGGAGAAGCAACCTAGGAATAAGGAGGAATTTCCTAACAGTTAGAACAATTAATCAGTAGAGTAACTTGCCTCCAGTCCAGAAGTTGCGAATGCAGCAAGATTGGAGGTTCTCAAGAAGAGATTGGACAACCATTGGTCTGAAATGGTATACAGCAGTGATGGGTAACCTTTTCCAGACCGAATGCCTGAAGCACATGGCCAAACCCACGTGCAGCCCCTGCGCTTGCCCCCTGCCCCCTGTGCATGTGTGTGTGGCCTGCCCTCAAGGATCCCACCCCCTGCGCAAAGACCAGCTAGATAGTGGGAGGCATATGCGCAGCAGAGCTGAACTAGAGTGACAGCTCACGTACCCACAGAGGGGGCGCTGCATGCCACCTGTGGCACGCATGCCATAGGTTCGCCATCACGGGTATAGGATTTCCTGCCTGAGCAGGCGGTTGGACTAGAAGACCTCCAAGGTCCCTTCCAACTCCGATACTCTGTTATACACTTTCCACACCCCGGTGTGTTGCATAATGCTTGGCTGGGTTTTCACCTCTCTAATGGGCAGAAGGCAAAGCTTTGAGACACAAGATGAAGCATTGCTAGCAAGGCAGCTGTCGGATAAAGGAAACTTGAGTCCAGGGCAGAAACGTAGTTTGAGAAAACGTCTCAGCCTAATCAAGGAGAGAATTAACTCAGAATTCAGGAGGAATTTCCTAACGGTGAGAGCAATTAATCGGTGGAACAACCTGTCTCCAGACGTTGTGGGTGCTCCATCACTGGAGGTTTTTAAGAAGAGACTGAATAGTCACTTGTCTGAAATGATGTAGGGTCACCTGCTTGAGCAGGGGGGTGGACTAGAAGACCTCCAAGGTCCCTTCCAACTCTGTTGTTCTGAAGCGGGTGAGATAGGTGAAAAAGTACAAGCAATGGTGCCAGCCGAAATGCACCTGAAATGTGGGTCTGCAACTATCTCGATTTGCCACACATGTTGTGCAACTGGAAGAGTTCAGGACGTGGCGGAAGATTCTGCTGTGCTGCCCCCCCTTTTTTTTCAATAAAAGCACCCAAACCTGTTTTCACCTCACGCAACAATTCCTGACGTTCATGGAGGAGAAGGAAGACACCAGCCAAGTTGTCTGTTTGGTGGCAGACAATTCAACGCATGGATGACTTCAGGAGCTGTTGCCTCACCTTTGTCGTCGAGTCACCTCCAGCAAATTGTCTTATTGTCCCAGCCACGCGCCTGCGAGACAGGGATGGTGGCATTTGACTTCACTTGCCCCAGCCTGGCTGGGAGGGATGGGAGTTGTGACGCAACATGTGGGGTGAGTCGATGCTACACAGGTAGCCCTTGATTAAAGGACTGCTAAAAAGCAGAGACATCACCCTGCCAAACTGTTCTCCAAAGCTCCTGAGGGCAGGACAAGAAGCAATGGGTGGAAACTAATCAAGAAGAGAATCAACCTAGAACTAAAGAGGAATTTCCTGATAGTGAGAACAATTAATCAGTGGAACCACTTGCCTCCAGAAGTTGTGAATGCCCCAACACTAGAAGTCTTTAAGAAGATGTTGGATAGCCATTTGTCTGGAATTGTATAGGGTTTCCTGCCTAGCCAGAGGTTGGGCTAGAAGACCTCCAAGGTCCCTTCCAACTCTGCTATTCGATTCTATTTTCAATTCTATTTTCGATTCTATTTTCGATTCTCTATTATGTTCTCTTCTATTCTAGTATTTCGCTCTGTTTTTCATTTTGAGCAATTCCTACTTGTACACATGTTAGTGATCTGGGGGGAAGAAGGCTTAATTTGCACAAGCATCTCTCTCTAGGTGACTAACCAAATTGTGACATGTTGCAATGGAGAAAGAGATGGCAAGAGACAACTTGTCACCAAAAGAATGGAATCGGGGGAGAAGAGCAGGAGCGTCTCTTGGGGCTGTGAAATTTCGGGATCCGGGTCAACAACCCGCACCTGGGTATAGTTGGGCTTGGTGGAACCAAAGTATCTGACCGAATTGTTTTCTCCATCTCTTCCAGCTCTTCAATCCAACCTTCTCTCCTTTCCTCAGCAACAAAGTGGACTTCTCCTCCAGCAGCATGGACACAGCTTAGCATCTCAGGTAAGTCCCATCCACTGACTTCCTGCTGTTGTCATCACATTAACAGAGTTAGAAGGTAACTTGTAGGTCCTCTAGTCCAATCTCCTGTCCAAGCAGGAGACCCTACAGCATTTCTGACAGATGGCAGTCCAGTCTCTTCTTGAATTCCAGGGATGAAGCTCCCACAATTTCTGAAGGCAACTTCTGTTCCATGGGTTGATTGCTCTCACGGTCAGAAAATTCCTCCTTATTCCCAGGTTGAATCTCTCCTGGATCAGTTTCCATCCATTGTTCCTTGTCTGGCATTCAGGTGCCTTGCAAAATAGCTTGACCCCCTCCTCTCTGTGGCAGCCCCTCAAACATTGGAAGATAATCTTAGATAGGTTCAGATGAACAGAGTTGGAAGGGACCTTGTAGGTCATCTAGTCCAACCACCCGGACAAACAGGAGACCATTCCCACACCATTTCCAACAGATGGCAGTCCAGTCTCTTCTTGAAAGCTTCCAGTGATGAAGCTCCCACAACCTCTGAAGGCCAAAGGAGGAGAAAATTCCTCCTTATTTCTATCTTGAATCTCTCCTTGGTCAGTTTCCATCCATTATTCCTTGCCTAGCCTTCAGGTGCTTTGGAAAATAGCTTGACCCCCTCCTCTCTGTGGCAGCCCCTCAAACATTGGAAGACTGCTCTCATGCCTCCCCTGGTGCTTCTCTTCCCTAGACTAGCCAGGCCCAGTTCTTGCAACCGTTCATCACATGTTCTAGCCTCCAGTCCCCTCATCATCTTTGTTGCTCTTCTCTGCACTCTTTCTAGAGTCTCAACATCTGCTTTATAGTGTGGTGACCAAAACTGTATTCAAGGTGTGGTCTTACTAAGGCTTTATAGAGTGGTATTAGTACCGAAGGATTGTCATTTGCTGCAACTCTGTTAAACTGAGAACCGACTTAGAACGAAGGAGGAATTTCTTGCAGTGAGGACAATCAACCATGGAACAGCTTGTCTCCAGACACTGTGGATGCTTCATCACTGGATGTTTTTAAGAAAAGACTGAAATTCTGAAATTCTTGAACAAGGGGTTGGTCTAGAAGACTTCCAATGTCCCTTCCTAAATTCGAAATTCAGAATAGATCTGGAATGGACCTTGGAGGTCTTCTAATCCAACTCCCTGCATAAGCAGGAGATCCTATCCCTAGAATATTGACATTCACTCTATCATATACCGTATTTCCCCAAAAATAAGACAGGGTCTTATTTTCTTTTGACCCTCGAAATAAGCACTTGGCCTCATTTTTGGAGAGGTCTTATTATTTTTGAGGTGCAGGAGGTGGAGAGCGTGGTCACCTCATGGCTGATGCTGCATTGCCATATTTTGGGAGAGGGCTTATTATCTGGGGAGGGCTTATTTTCAGGGAAACAAAGTATATAGACCCTATACCTGGAATAGTGCTGTCATGTCACCTCCTAGTCCTTCTTTTCTCTAGAGCAGTGTTTCTCAACCTTGGCAACTTTAAGTCCTGTGGACTTCAACTCCCAGAATCCCCCAGCCAGCTGGGGAATTCTGGGAGTTGAAGTCCACAGGACTTAAAGTTGCCAAGGTTGAGAAACACTGCTCTAGACTAACCATACCCAAATCCTTCCTATCTTTTTATCCTGAGCTATTCCAAACCAAATTCAATCTGCAGTTCCAGCCCATATTTTGAAGAGGTCCATATGGGATTTCAAATGTTCAAAATTCTATAAGCGCATCCCCAATCCTTGAAGAATTGTCTGTGATGAAATATTTCATCTCGCGGGTTCGTAATCCTATTGCCAAGCCGGAGTTGACACAAGCCCTTTCCTGCTCACTATTTAAATGCATTGTCTCTGTCTCCCTCTCTCTCTGTCTCGGTGTCTGTGTCTGCTTTGGAAATTCCGCAGAGCTCATTAAAATGCTTGGAGGATTAAGATCAGTGGTGAAATTCAAAATTTTTACCACCGGTTCTGTGGGCGTGGCTTGATGGGCATGGTAGGGGAAGGATACTGCAAAATCCGCATTCCCTCCCCACTCCAGGGGAAGGATACTGCAAAATCCCCATTCCCTCCCCACTCCAGGGGAAGGATACTGTAAAATCCCCATTCCCTCCCCACTCCAGGGGAAGGATGCTGCAAAATCCCCATTCCCTCCCCACTCCAGGGGAAGGATACTGTAAAATCTCCATTCCCTCCCCACTCCAGGGGAAGGATACTGTAAAATCTCCATTCCCTCCCCACTCCAGGGGAAGGATACTGCAGAATCTCCATTCCCTCCCCACTCCAGGGGAAGGATACTGTAAAATCCCCATTCCCTCCCCACTCCAGGGGAAGGATGCTGCAAAATCTCCATTCCCTCCCCACTCCAGGGGAAGGATACTGTAAAATCTCCATTCCCTCCCCACTCCAGGGGAAGGATACTGCAGAATCTCCATTCCCACCCCACTCCAGGGGAAGGATACTGAAAAATCTCTATTCCTTCTCCACACTCCAGGGGAAGGATGCTGCAAAATCTCCATTCCCTCCCCACTCCAGGGGAAGGATACTGTAAAATCTCCATTCCCTCCCCACTCCAGGGGAAGGATACTGCAGAATCTCCATTCCCACCCCACTCCAGGGGAAGGATACTGAAAAATCTCTATTCCTTCTCCACACTCCAGGGGAAGGATGCTGCAAAATCTCCATTCCCTCCCCACTCCAGGGGAAGGATACTGCAGAATCTCCATTCCCACCCCACTCTGGGGTCAGCCAGAGGTGGTATTTGCCGGTTCTCTGAACTACTCAAAAACTCCGCATTCGCTGGCTGGGGAATTCTGGGAGTTGAAGTCCGGACATCTTCAAGTTGCCAAGGTTGAGAAACACTGCTCTAGATGCCATGATGATGCTCTGCTAATGAGGAGCTCTTCCAGATGTGGCTGGGTCCACAAGGTTGGGGATTCTGGAACAGGTTGTCAAGAGTTGGAGAAGAAGGAGATGGGGCTGCAATGTAATGGCAATTCCACAACTTGCATTTTAACAGGCAGTGGGACGTCCTGGACACCCTGGCTCATCGTTGGAGCCTCACCTGGAGGCCCCACAGCACTTACAGGTGGCCAAACACTTGCCGTCCTCCATGGCAACAGATGAAGCCAATGATTTGGAAGAGCTGGAAAAATTTGCCAAGACTTTTAAGCAGAGGCGCATCAAACTGGGGTTCACGCAGGTGAGAGGGGTCTCGGGCCAGCTGGACAATTCATGGACCTTCAACTACAGGGGGAGGGGAACCCTTTCTGCTCCCAACAGCAGTGGTGCAGTCAGTGGCACAAGGGGGAAGACGTTCAGTTCTGTACTAAGAGGAATAAACTCTTGTTATTCTCCTCTTCCCCTCCCCTCCTCCCCCATCTCTATTCATTCCTTCATTCTTCTCTTCCTTCCCTTTCTTCTCTTCTCTTCCTTCTTTTCTTTTCTCCTCTTCCCTTCTCTTCCCTTCCATTCCTTCATTCTCTTCTCCTCTCCTCTTCTTTTCTCTTCCCCTCTCCTCCCCTCCCATCTCCTCCATTCCATTCCTTCATTCTTCTCTTCCTTCTCTTCTCTCCTTTCCTCTTCTCTTCCCCTCCCCTCCCATCTCCTCCATTCCATTCCTTCATTCTTCTCTTTCTTCTCTTTCTTCTCTTTCTTCTCTTTCTTCTCTTTCTTCTCTTTCTTCTCTTTCTTCTCTTTCTTCTCTTCCTTCTCTTCCTTCTCTTCTTTTCTCCTCTCCTCTTCCCTTCTCTTCTCTTCCCTTCCATTCCTTCTTTCTCTTCTCCTCTCCTCTTCTTTTCTCTTCCCATCTCCTCCCCTCCCATCTCTTCCATTCCATTCCTTCATTCTTCTCTTCCTTCTCTTCTCTCCTCTTCTCTTCCCCTCCCCTCCCATCTCCTCCATTCCATTCCTTCATTCTTCTCTTCTTTTCTCCTCTCCTCTTCCCTTCTCTTCCCTTCCATTCCTTCTTTCTCTTCTCCTCTCCTCTTCTTTTCTCTTCCCATCTCCTCCCCTCCCATCTCTTCCATTCCATTCCTTCATTCTTCTATTCCTTCTCTTCTCTTCTCCTCTTCCCTTCCCTTCCATTCATTCATTCTCTTCTCTTCTCCTCTACCCTCCCCTCTACTCTTCCATTCCATCCCACCCTTTCCCATCCCATCCCAACCCGTTCCTGTTCCCATTCCTGGTTCTGTTCTGTTCTAATCAATACCAGTATTGATACCAATACCAAAGAACATGTGTATAGGACATGGAAAAGAGGGACAAAGTTCCACTCACAGAGGTGCACCCACCATCTTCATTTTTTGGACCTTCTCTATAGATGCCACTGGCCGAAGCTTTTGACTCTGCTTGAATTGAGTCCTGCACATTTCCTTCCTTCCTTCCTTCCTTCCTTCCTTCCATCCTTCCTTCCATCCTTCCTTCCTTTCTCCTTCCTTTCTTCTGTCTTTCTCCCATCTTTTCCTTCCTCTCTCCCTTTTTTCTTCCTTCCTCTTTTTCTTCCTTCCTTTCCTTGCTCTTGTAAACGGCCTGAGGATTAATCCACAAAGAACTTTTTTTAACAACAAATGTATAATTTGTTAATTCTAATTAATTTTTCACTTATTTAGTTGTTTTTCTAATTTGTACCCGCATGCTCCTTAGAAAGATAATTGTGGCTTTCCAGTGTTATAACAGCGAGTATAATTAGCAGACCGGAGTTAGCCCTATGCCATCATTCTATTGCAATTATGTGTTCCAGTATAACTAATAGTTAATGTACTCAAAAAGAAGATGTCCCTGGATTTAAGATGATTCTCCTGCAAAAAGAATAGGATAAGCACAGAGAAGAACCTTAGGCAATATTCAGCCAATAAATCCATGGTCTCACTCACTCATGGTTTCTGACATCTTCTCATCTCCATAGGGTGATGTGGGTCTGGCTATGGGGAAACTCTACGGGAATGACTTCAGCCAGACCACGATTTCTCGCTTTGAAGCTCTCAACCTGAGTTTCAAGAACATGTGTAAGCTAAAACCACTCCTGGAGAAGTGGTTGAGTGATGCAGGTACGATTATATTTAAGGGGGGGGCAATAATGTTCTGTGTCAGGGTTCCAAGTAGCATCCAAAAGTAAATCAGAGTCCAAGTCAACCTATTGCTCAAAGTTCCAATTGATTAAGAGAGACATGTTGGCACATCTGGGAAAACCCGAATCTGAAAGCTTCCTGGTTTTCCCCACCCAGTTGAAAGTCCAAGATCTTGCCCCCACACCTACAAGTCCGTCCCATAGTCCAATCTCCCACTGCCATGCTGGCAGCTTCCACCCATCCAATTCCGGCCAGGTGCAGAGGTGCAGAGACAAAGGATGATGACCTTGGCTTTCTAGAAAGAATGTTGTTATGGCTACATAGCATCTAACTCCTTACAATCCCCCCTCCCATTTTCCCACCATAGAAAATGCATAGCAGAATAATAGAAAGTGTGGCAGGCCAAAGACCCCCCAAAAAAGATGGCTGCAGTCCTGACATTCTGCCTTCTTCAGAGCGGCATTTACCAGCAGGATGCCCTTCCTGACACCTACGTGGAGCTCACAACAAATATGGCTTAGAGTTCAATCCTAGGTAGTGGCAGATATTTCTCACTTTGGGCGCAAAGAGAATATATTTGCTGTGAGCTCCAGGTAAGTGTCAGGAAGGGCATCCAGCCAGCAAATGCTCAGCTCCATTCCGTTGTCCCCAACTCCACCCCAGTGAAAGGAATAACAGGGTCTTTAAGAGAAAAAAAATGTTCTTCCTTCTTCTATTTCTAACTCTTTTATTCATTGGATATTTTCAATTATTTGGGGAGGAAGGGAAGCACATTTTCCATGCCCTACAGAACTGCCTTAAAAACGCATGCCCATTCAATGCACTTAAATATTCTCAAAGTCTTCTGGTGAACAATGAAAGGTTCATCACAGTCACACTGGATTGTGTGACTGTGATGAACATCATGAGTTACTAGGGTTCAGAAACGTGTATTGAAAAATGCACTCTATGTCCCCACATTCAGACAAAATAAAAGAATAGGGTGATATCCAACCAGAAAATCATAGAAGATGGCCACGTTCATAATTGTAGGAAGTTAGGAAAATGAGTTATTTTAGGAAATATTAAAAGGACAGAATATTTTCCCTAAAAGGAAGGAAGAAACCTTTGTCAACGGGCCATTAAGGCCAGTCTACTCTACATAACAAAGATCTCCCTCCTTCAGGCAGAGCCATAATAGGCATCCCGAAGCCCTTTCATTACATCGTCACTCAGCAAGAGTCAACCAAGCTTGGGACTCAAAAGACAGGCAGCCTACAAAGTTAGCTAAGACTCCCGGCCCCTGGGAGTCTGACCACCAATCAGGGTGCATTTCTTGCACAGGAATGGGAGGCTCTGCAGTGGGACCCAGAGAGGGCATAAAACCAGGTCACTCTCAGCATCTCTTACCCAGATGGGCATTTCTTCCAACATCATCTTTAGGACTCTTGCTGAAATATTATGTTTAACAGTCCAGAAAAAATACACAATGACAGACTCGGATCTGCCCTTTTGTCACACTCCGATGGAGCGACAGGACTCTTCCCAATAAAATGACATCAAGTGAATCGCAAATAAAAAATAAAATATTAAAATTGGCTTGCCTCTTCTCCGCTCCCCTCCCCATAGAATCCTCCCCCTTGGACTCATCCGTCAGCAGTCCGAGTTCCTACCCCTCCGTAAGCGAGATGTTTGGGCGCAAGAGGAAAAAACGAACCAGCATCGAGACCAACATCCGCTCCACGCTCGAGAAACGGTTCCAAGACGTAAGCATGGCTCTGCTCTCCTTGATGTCCAGGCAGGGGTGCTCAAAAGCAAAATGAAAATTGACCCTTGTTGGCAGCAGATCTTCTAGCAAGGATAAGCGGAAATGGGGACATTCAAAAGTTTCCCCTATGTATTCCCTCTGGGAGGGGCCATTCACCATTCACCTGAGTCGACCCTTGTTCTTTAGCTGTGTCCTTCTCCTGGCAGCTCTGCGCGTGCACACATTGGGAACAGGCTCCAGATGTTCTTCTGCTCCACTGATCTCCGACTCCAAAGGCAGCTGATAACTGATAACCACTCCCCTTTCGCTCCTCTTTTATCTCCTCTGGGAGGGGCCATTCATCGTCCACCTGTGGCCTTACTCCCAATTTAACCCCTGTTCTTTAGCTGTTCCCTTCATCTGGCAACTCTGTCCATGGGCACACTGGGAACAGGCGCCAGCTGTTCTTCTGCCTCACTGATCTCCGACTCTGAAGGCAGCTGATAACTGGCATACGGCTCTGGCCCCCTCTCTGCATCCAACACAGAGCCCTCATCAGAGCCTTCCCCAGACTCCAGGACTGGCCCACCTTCCTCCCCAACCCTCCTCACTGTCTGAATCTGCTGCCACCTCCGCTGGCCACTGGCGGGCCGCAACATTATCCCTGAAGCTTACAGAAGGAGGAAGGTTGCTCCACTCTATCCTTCCATCAGTTCTTACTGTTGACTTTCTCTCAGCAGAACCCCAAGCCCAGCTCGGAGGAGATAGCCCTGATTGCAGAACAGCTGGCCATGGAAAAAGAAGTGGTGCGCGTATGGTTCTGCAACCGAAGGCAGAAGGAAAAACGTATCAGCTGCCCGATGCCCTCTCCCATAAAGTCACCCCTCTACAACTCCAGACTGGTAAGAGAGGGAGAATTGGTGGGTTACTTCCAGCATTACTGCTGGTTCAGTGTGCAAAAAATAACGATAATTCGTGTGCATTTGCACCTAAAAAAATGTCTCTGCATGCAGACAATGTTAGAAAAGGGGGAGGGGGAATTACATTTTTGCAATGAAGATTGTTCTGCACATGCGCAGAACCGAAAATCAAGAGGACACCGACAACAACAGAACCGGTTCTGGGGCGTGGCAGGCTGAGTTACTATCAGTGGTTAGGTTTCTAGGTTGATGCTTTAACCACTGCACCAAACAGGTTCTCACATTATTAGAGAGAGCCGAAGTGGTGCAGTGGTTAGGGTGCAGTACTGCAGGCCACTTCAGCTGACTGTTATCTGCAGTTCAGCGGTTCAAATCTCACCAGCTCAAGGTTGACTCAGCCTTCCATCCTTCCGAGGTGGGTGAAATGAGGACCCAGACTGTGGGGGCGATATGCTGACTCTGTAAACCGCTTAGAGAGGGCTGAAAGCCCTATGAAGCGGTATATAAGTCTCACTGCTATTGCTATGGCTATTGCTATCTACTCGGCTGAACCAGTCCGAACCGGTAGGAACCCACTTCTGGGAGGGAGGCTGACTGGGCTCCTTTTTCTCTAGGAAGGAGAGAGGGAGGGGCAGGCAAGAAAGAAAAAAGAAAAGATTAGAGGAGAAAGGGAGAGAATAAGGTGGGAGGGAGGGGGGAAACGGGGCAGGCAAAAAAGCAAAAAGATAAGGCAAGAGAGGGGGAGGGAGGGAGGGAAAGAGAGAGGGGGCAGGTAAGAAAGAAAAAGAAAAGATTAGGGAAGAAAGGGAGAGAGTAAGGGGGAAGGGGGAACAGAGAGGGAGGGGCAGGCAAGAAATAAAAAGATAAGGGAAGAGAGGGGGAGGGAGGGAATAGGGGGAGGGAGGAGTGGGAGGGAGAAAGAGAGAGAGGAAGGGAGGGGCAGGCAAGAAAGAAAAAAGAAAAGGGTAGGGAGAGGGGGAAGGAAGCAGGGAGGGATGGGAAGGGAAGAAAGAAAAAGAAAAGATAATGGGAAGAAGGGAGAGAGGGAGGAAGGGAAGGAGAAAGAGAGAGTGGGATGAGAAGGGAAGGGAACAAAGAAAAAGGAAAGTTAATGGGAAGAAGGGAGAGAGGAAGGAACGAGGGAGGGGAAAAAGAGAGGGAGGGGAAAGCAAGAAAGAAAAAGGAAGGATAACGGGAGGGAGGGAGGGAGAGAGGAAAGAGGGAGAGAGAAAGAGAGGGAGGGAGGGAAGGGAAGAAAAAAAGGAAAGATAACAGGAGGGAGGGAGAGAGGAATGAGGGAGGGGAAAAGAGGGAGGGAGGAGAAAGCAAGAAAGAAAAAGGAAAGATACCCAGGAGGGAAGGAGAGAGGGAAGAGGGAGGGAGAAAGAGAGAGAGGGAGGGGAAGGGAAGAAAGAAAAAGAAAAGATAACAGGGAAGGAGGGAGAGAGGAAGGAAGTAGGGAGGGAAAGGCAAGAAAGTAAAAGAAAAGATAAAGGGAAGGAAGTCCATTCAAGACCAGCTCAGGACAACCTCAACTTATCTCATCATAAGGTGGGAATGAGGTGAAGGCCCCCATCAGGGGCGTAAGGAGAAGAGGGTCCACTCTTCCTTGCTTGTGGTTCTGCCATGCAGAACCACAAGCCTCTCTCCCTCTCTCCCTTCTTCCCATTATCTGCCATGCTTGTGGTTCTGCCATGCTTGTGGTTCTGCCATGCATGGCCAGTGCAGATACTGCCCACCAGAAGATTCCACCCATCAACCAAGGCCTCCATCATTTCTTCCCTTCCCCTTCAACCTTTGTAATGCAACAATTCCATAGCTGTACATTTTCCTTGCGAAGTGGTGGAAACCTCTGATTCCCCAACCCGCACCCCACCCCCCAGGCTGTCACACTACAATTCCCAGCAGCCTCTAGGACAAATGCCCCGAGTTTCCATTCAGCCAGACAGCTGGCAGAGGCCACATATGAGCCAAGGTGGCGCAGTGGTTAAAGAGCAGCACTGCAGGCTACTGCTAGATCAGCAGGTCAGCGGTTCAAATCTCACCGGCTCAGGGTTGACTCAGCCTTCCATCCTTCCGAGGTGGGTAAAATGAGGACCCAGATTGTTGGGGGCAATATGCTGACTCTCTGTAAACCGCTTAGAGAGGCCTGATAGGCCTATGAAGCGGTATATAAGTCTACTGCTATTGCTATTGCTATCTGGAGCCAGCCAGCCCATCAGGAACCCCTCCCAAATGCAACATTCCCCCTTTCAAAAGTTGTGCAGCGGCAATGAGGATGACTTTAAGGAAAGGACCGGCACCCAAGTGAAGCTGTGATCAAGAGGAGAACTTGATAGACTGGAAGGGAGTTCCCCCTGGCCTCTCCCACCCACCCCCTTCACCTGTCCCAGGTGTGATGTGAGCTCCCCAGCCACCATGGCTCCTTGTCTAAGATTCCTCAACCGGTTGCCAGCAAGAAGGGCTCCATGTTGACTCTGAGTCACTCAAAGACCAGGGAGCTTTTTCCTGAGTAATGGCATCTCCCAGTGAGTCATGCCTGCTGCTTCCTGCCCATCTTCTGAAGAGCTTCAGACCGTGACGGCTAACCTTTTTGGCACGTGCACGCATGGACATGCGCCGGAGTACCAGAAACCGGAAGGCCAGCTGGCCGGTATGCATGTGAACCAGTGGGGGGGGGTTCCAGATCCCATTCCAACCAGTACGGTTGGAACAGGCCCGGCGTCGCCCACAGAGTGGCTGTTTCCCTGCACCCAGTGCACATGTGCACACGGAAAAACAGAAGAGCAG
This sequence comes from Thamnophis sirtalis, assembly GCF_051295495.1. Lineage (NCBI taxonomy): Eukaryota > Metazoa > Chordata > Lepidosauria > Squamata > Natricidae > Thamnophis > Thamnophis sirtalis. Next base: position 96,137,549 of record NW_028261382.1, on the reverse strand, counting down.
CTGGCGACAGCACGCGTGCCCTCAGAGAGGGCTTTGTGCATGCCCCCTCTGGCACCCGTGCCATAGGTTTGCCATCCCAGGTTTAATGGCTGGGCATCGAAGCAAAAACCAACCATTCCCAATAAGAGAAGTGGGACTTCCTGAGAGACTGAGAGAAAACGGTTGAAAGGAGGAAAGAAGGAAAAGGGTTTACTAATAGAATAGAATGAAATTTGGTTAAATATTGCCAGTGGCATATAGCGGATGTGATGTCAGGGAAATGGAGGGATACTCGTAATTGTGGATAATTAACTAGCAATAGCAATAGTTAGACTTATATACCGCTTCATAGGGCTTTCAGCCCTCTCTAAGCGGTTTACAGAGTCAGCATATTGCCCCCAACAACAATCCGGGTCCTCATTTTACCCACCTCGGAAGGATGCAAGGCTGAGTCAACCCTGAGCCGGTGAGATTTGAACAGCCGAACTGCTGAACTGCAGTCAGCTGAAGTAGCCTGCAGTGCTGCATTTAACCACTGCGCCACCTTGGCTCTTAAACCTAAGGGAAAGGTTTACTGTATAAAATTGAATTTGGGGATATACGTTACTGGGAATAAAAACGAATAATAGATGGAAAGGATACGTGAAACCTGATGAACTTGGTGGGGCAAATAAGGGTGTTGTTTATATATTAAGAAGGAATTAAAGTTAAGCTGGAAAATAAGGAAAGGAAAATAAGACGGCTGAAAAGAGCCGAGGTGGCGCAGTGGTTAAATGCAGCACTGCAGGCTACTTCAGCTGACTGCAGTTCTGCAGTTCGGCTGTTCAAATCTCACCGGCTCAGGGTTGACTCAGCCTTCCATCCTTCCGAGGTGGGTAAAATGAGGACCCGGATTGTTGTTGGGGGCCATATGCTGACTCTGTAAACCGCTTAGAGAGGGCTGAAGGCCCTATGAAGCGGTATATAAGTCTAACTGCTATTGCTATTGCTATATTACACTATATTATATTCTAAGAGCCGAGGTGGCGCAGTGGTTAGAGTGCAGTACTGCAGCCACTTCAGCTGACTGTTAGCTGCAGTTTGGTGGTTCAAATCTCACCGGCTCAGGGTTGACTCAGCCTTCTGTCCTTCCGAGGTGGGTAAAATGAGGACCCGGATTGTTGTTGGGGGCCATATGCTGACTCTGTAAACCGCTTAGAGAGGGCTGAAGGCCCTATGAAGCGGTATATAAGTCTAACTGCTATTGCTATTGCTATATTACACTATATTATATTCTAAGAGCCGAGGTGGCGCAGTGGTTAGAGTGCAGTACTGCAGCCACTTCAGCTGACTGTTAGCTGCAGTTTGGTGGTTCAAATCTCACCGGCTCAGGGTTGACTCAGCCTTCTGTCCTTCCGAGGTGGGTGAAATGAGGAGCCAGACTGTGGGGGCGATATGCTGACTCTGTAAACCGCTTAGAGAGGGCTGAAAGCCCTATGAAGTGGTATATAAGTCTAACTGCTATTGCTATTGCTAAATGTGAAATGAAAATATGGTGTAAAATGAACTGGGCATAACAGAAGATGTAAAGGGGTAAAAACACTTTATTTATAAAATAAGTTAAAATATGTAATAAAAAAGCTTTGTTTTTTAAAAACAACAACCAACCATTCCAGCTTCAATGTCAGCAATGCAGAAGGTTAAAGCAGTGAAACCCTTACGTGTGAATGGGTTAAGTGACTCTCCTGAACGTATCCCAGAGAGCATATGTGGCTCAAATGTCTGCTCTAGAAAACAGTCCTGTCTGGGCTACGAGTCTCTGGTTGGCCTTAGATGAGCAGGAGGTCCATGTTTCTTCTCAAGGGCCATGGGTGAAGCTGAGGACTGAGGAACCTTTAGAGCCCAGAACTTCTAGAGTCAACCAACCAGATTTACTTCCACCTCTTTTGCAGGTTTCTACCTCAGGGACTTTGGGTCCCCTTTCTGCCCACACTTCCATGCATGGTGCAGGTAAGTTCTACCAAGAATGGGTCTGCTTATTTATTTTTTTGCTTTGTGCATTTGTGTTTGTGTAAGCCTGGTGTCATTGTGTATATCATGGGATGGGATAGGAGGGGATGGATGGATGGAAGAATGGATGGAAGAATGGATGGTAGAATGGATGGATGGAAGAATGGATGGCTGGATGGCTGGCTGGATGGATGGATAGATGGATGGATAGATGGATAGATGGATGGATGGATAAATGGATGGATGGATGGATGGATGATACAATGGATATATGGATGGAAGGAAAAATGGATGGTAGAATGGATGGATGGATGGATGGAAGAATGGATAGATGGATGAATGGAAGAATGGATGGATGGATGGATGGATGGATGGATGGATGGATGGATAGATGGATGGATGGATGGATGGATGGATGGATGGATGGATGGATGGATAGATGGATGGATGGATAAATGGATGGATGGATGGATGGATGGATGGATGGATGGATGATACAATGGATATATGGATGGAAGGAAAAATGGATGGTAGAATGGATGGATGGATGGAAGAATGGATAGATGGATGAATGGAAGAATGGCTGGCTGGCTGGCTGGCTGGCTGGCTGGCTGGATGGATGGATGGATGGATGGATAGATGGATGGATAGATGGATAGATGGATAGATGGATAGATGGATAGATGGATAGATGGATAGATGGATAGATGGATAGATGGATAGATGGATGGATGGATGGATGGATAAATGGATGGATGGATGGATGGATGGATGGATAGAAGGTAGAATGGATGGTAGAATGGATGGATGGATGGATGGATGGATGGATGACCTCTATGAAGTTAAAACAACTACTATAAGTCTCCAACTGCAGGACTTCAGCAATTATGAGGACACCAATGTAGTAAATGTACTTTTCATGTGCAAAAAGAAAGTGAGTGTGAGAGAGAAAACTCACATCTAAAAGTTCCAAACACCCACTGCCACACACAGAAACACAGCCCTACCTCTCTCCTGCTTCCTGACTTTTCTCGATGTTCTTCTCTACTTCCTAGTCTCTTCTTCCTGTTCTCCTGGCCATGCCAGCCGGTCCTCATCGCCCGGCGCAGGACTTCACACCAACAATCCCAGCATGCCTCAGAGTAACTCTAAAGTAGCCATCAATTCATCCAGTTTCAACTCTTCTGGGTAAGGATGGACATTGTTGTTTTGGTGTTCTGTGGGACAAGGAGAAGCCTGGGTCAGAACACCTTCCCGAGGAAACAACTGATGTGTTGCGCCTTTGTGTGTTTCAGATCATGGTACCGATGGAACCAGCCTACTTACCTCCATTAAAGCATCGCTTGGGAAGAACATCCATTGCTCCCTGTTTTTTCCTCTGTAGACAAAAAGAAAAGAAAAAAAATTGGGGAAGACCAACTTTCCATGTACGGATCCTCTGGGAGGTGTTTCTTCTGGCAAACAATTGGCACATTGGCACAGATGACTTTGGGCAAAGCCAAAACTCCCGTCGATCGATGCAAACCGAACTCTCAAAGAGACTCGAGCCTCCACGGATCCCTCTCTCGAACCGAGCGGGGCTGTGTGTGGTGTGTACGTGTGTCCCCTGTAAAAGCCCACCAGCTTGCCAGCATCTTCTGCAGAAAAGGATGTCCCTTCCAGGCCCAAATAGGCCCTCGAGGGTTCCCGAATCTGAGCCAAGGTTGCCCAAATTATTTCATTTGAGGATGGAATGATCCTCCTGAACCCTTGTTCCTCTTCGGGAACAAAACGATGACGCGTCTTGGTGGGTGTGAGGTGCAGCTAATGTTATCTGCTCAACATTTTGAAGTGCCTTTTTTTTTTAGCATGGGGTGGGGGGGCAAGGGGTTGTTTCTAATGCAGGTCTATGAGGGTGAGAATCCATAGCTAGACGTGGTTGAGACGCAACAAATCAATGCGACATCTCTAGGCTTCCAAGCAGGGGTGAAATTCAGCAGGTTCTGACTGGAAATTTTAGCGGTAGCGGAAATTGCGAGTAGTTCGGAGAACTGGCAAATACCACCTCTGGCTGGCCCCGCCCCCATCTATTCTCTGCCTCCTGAGTCACAGCTGGAAGTGGGGATTTTGCAGTATCCTTCCCCTGGAGTGGGATGGGAATGGGGATTTTGCAGTATCCTTCCCCTGGAGAGGGACGGGAACGAGGATTTTGCAGTAACCTTCCCCTGGAATGTGGTGGGAATGGGGATTTTGCAGTATCCTTCCCCTGGAATGGGGTTGGAATGGGGATTTTGCAGTATCCTTCCCCTGGAGAGGGACGGGAACGAGGATTTTGCAGTATCCTTCCCCTGGAATGTGGTGGGAATGGGGATTTTGCAGTATCCTTCCCCTGGAATGGGGTTGGAATGGGGATTTTGCAGTATCCTTCCCCTGGAATGGGTGGGAATGGGGATTTTGCAGTATCCTTCCCCTGCCACGCCCACCAAGCCACGCCCACAGAACCGGCAGTTTAAAAAATGTGAATTTCACCACTGCTTCCAAGGGATGGTGCATTGTGATTCTGGGATTCCTGCAGGGCAAAATTGTGGAGATTTTAGGCCCCCTCCAAAAGCATTTGCTTTTCTAGTGTTTGAGGAGGGTGGAGTTGTAGAATAAGCTGTGCTCGGGAATGTTTTCTACCTTGCTTCTCAACAAACCCCGGTTGGGTGTCTGGCTTTTCATGCGCCGTGCTTCAGACGCAAGGAGAAACCTTAAGAATTTGCCTCGGGGCCTCCCTGGGACAATTGCTGTGTTCCTCCACTTCATAAGCTCCCTATCCAGAGCCCCTGAGTAGCTGTTTGTAAAAGCTTCAGAAATATTTGTTTTGGCTGTGAGAAGGGATGGAGGCTTAGACATCCATCTCGTCATGTAGACATCTTCCTTCCTTCTTGAGCCTCGACAGCGCAGTGGTTAGAATGCGGTACTGCAGGCTACTTCTGCTGACTGCCGGCTGCCTGCAATTTGGCAGTTCGAATCCCACCAGGCTCCATGTTGACTCAGCCTTCCATCCTTCCGAGGTGGGTAAAATGAGGACCCTGACTGTTGGGGGGCAAGAAGCTGACTCTGTAAACCGCTTAGAGAGGGCTATAAAAAGCACTGTAAAGTGGTATATAAATCTAAGTGCTATTGCTACCTTCCTTCCTTCTTTCTTTTTTTCCTTCCTTCCTTCCTTCCTTCCTTCCTTCCTTCCTTCCTTCCTTCCTTCCTTTCTTCCTTCCCAGTGGCTAGAGTGCAGTACTGCAGTCTACTTCTGCCAACTGCCAGCTGCCTGCAATTTGGCAGTTCAAATCTCACCAGGCTCAAGGTTGACTCAGCCTTCCGTCCTTCCGAGGTGGGTAAAATGAGGACCCAGATTGTTGGGGGCAAATAGGCTGACTCTGTAAACCACTCAGAGAGGGCTGTAAAAGCACTGTGAAGCGGGATATAAATCTAAGTGCTATTGCTATCTTCCTTCTTTCCTTCCCAATGGTTAGAGTGCAGTAGTGCAGGCTACTTCTGCTGACTGCCATGCTGACTAAGGAATTCTGGGAGTTGAAGTCCATCCTGACTCAGAAATTCTGGGAGTTGAACTCAATGCTAGCTCAGAAATTCTGGGAGTTGAAATCTATGCTGGTTCAGGAATTCTGGGAGTTGAAGTTCATCCTGGCTGAGAAATTTTGGGGGTTGACGTTCATCCTGACTTAGAAATTCTGGGAGTTGAAGTCCATGCTAGCTCAGGAATTCTGGGAGTTGAAGTAAAATTGCCCAAATTGCCCTGGGAAAGACGCCTTGGTAAAGCCAACCAGAAGGGATCTGGAAGTTCTCCTTAGAATGCTAATTTCTTTCCTTGCGGGGGTCCCTCACCCTTCTCAAGTTTTCAAAAGGCTGCTTTAGGGTGAGATGCTTCTGGTGAGGTCTTGAAGAATGGAAAAGAGGTGGGGAAGCTGCAGCGAAGGCGGGGTGGGGAGGGGAAGGAGAGAAGGAACATGAATTCTTTAAAAATAGCTCAAGGGGAAGACTTCAGCAGCTGCTTTATCTTCCTGTCTCCTGTAGTTGCTATTCATTAAAACTTCATCCGTCTGCCCCCTGCCGGATCAAGCTAGCAGGAGATTGCTAAAGGCAAGCCTTCTCTGACTTCACACCTTTCAAACATCCCGGCCATGCATTAGTGTTTCTGTCAAGTTAGATACAGATTAACAGAGTTGGAAGGGACCTTGCAGGTCATCTAGTCCAACCCCCTGCCCAAGCAGGAGATCCTACACCATTTCTGACAGATGGCAGTCCAGTCTCGTCTTGAAAGCTTCCAGGGATGAAGCTCCCACAACTTCTGAAGGCACCTTCTGCTCCATTGGTTGATTGTTCTCACTTGTCAGAAAATTCCTCCTTCTTTCCAGGTCGAATCTCTCCTTGATCAGTTTCCATCCATGATTCCTTATCTGGCCTTCAGGTGCTTTGGAAAATAGCTTGAACCCCCTCCTCTTTGTGGCATCCCCTCAAATATTGGAAGACTGCTATCTTGTCTCCCCTGGTCCTTCTCTTCATTAGACTAGCCATGCCCAGTTCCTGCAACCGTTCATTGTATGTTCATCCAGTCCCTTAACCATCCTGGTTGCTCTTCTCTGCACTCTTTCTAGCCGAGGTGGCGCAGTGGTTAGGGTGCAGTACTGCAGCCACTTCAGCTGACTGCTATCTGCAGTTGAGCGGTTCAAATCTCACCGGCTCAGGGTTGACTCAGCCTTCCATCCTTCCGAGGTGGGTAAAATGAGGACCCAGATTGTGGGGGGCAATATGCCGACTCTGTAAACCGCTTAGAGAGGGCTGAAAGCCCTATGAAGCGGTATATAAGTCTAACTGCTATTGCTATTGCTGTTCTAGAGTCTCAATATTTTTTTTATAATGTGGTGACCAAAACTAGATGCAGTATGCAGGATGCAGAAGGCAACTTCTGTTCCATGGGTTGATTGTTCTCACTGTCAGAAAATTCCTCCTTATTTCCAGGTTGAATCTCTCCTTGTTCACTTTCCATCCATTGTTCCTTGTCTGGCCTTCGGGTGCGTTGGAAAATAGCTTGACCCCCCCTCTTCTTTGTGACAGACCCCTAAATATTGGAACACTGCTGTTGGCTCCTCTGTAGGGTGACTGGGAGGGGGGAAAGAAGGGTCCCAACCCACACCAAAAATTCCCTTGGTTGTTTCTTGAAGAAGTAAAGCTGAGTTAGACGATTCTCACTATATAAGGGTTTTTGTTGTTGTTGATTTTTATTTGAGCTAGCTCTTTGCCGGGGAGGGAAATGAGGGTGGGCTGGAAAATTATGCATTCTTGTCCCCACCCCACCCCAAAAATAAATTGTTGATTGATTCAGATGGCTTTTCAGCCCCTACTTTCAGGGTTTCTTTAAAAGGAGGGAGGAAATTTGGATCCTGTTGGAAGATATGTCCTTCTGCGTTCAGTTCCAAGTGAGGGAAAAAGACACTGGAAACATGGAGGCTATTTGGAAAGATGGTTTAATGGTGGACAGGATCACATGGCCTTGGAGGTCCTGGGTGGGGGGAGGGAAGAGATGCAGAGAGTCCCTGGATTTTATGCCCTCTCTGGGCTTTGAACTTCCTGGGACACAGGAAGACTATCCTGATTGGTTGCTGTCAGAGGTCATAGCTACCTTTGTAGGTTGTGTGCTAAGTTGGGTTGAAACTTGGTGGGTGGTGCAATGAAGGGCAATGAAATGGCTCTGCCTGAAGGGGGTAGATCTTTGTTATGTAGAGTAGACTGACAAAGGTGGGGGGGCTATTATGAGTGAGTCTGTTTCCTGCCTAAAAACATGTTTCTCCATTTCTCATCTAGGGAAATACTCTGTTTCCCCTAAAATAAGCCCTCCACGGATAATAAGCCCTCCCTAAAAACATTGCAACACAGCAGCAGCCAGGAGGTGACCACGTTGGCCAAGGCAAAAATGCCCCCATTTATGCGAAAAATGAGTAAAAATGGGCCATTCTTTTTTTTTTTTTTTTGCAAAAATGAAGGCGTTTTGCCTTTCTGCAGCCCCCAGCAGCATTATGCAGGGCTGGGGGAAGAAAAAATGCCTCAATTTTCACAAAAAAAGTGTCTGTAGGGGGGGAGTGTTTTTGTCTTCCCCCAGTCTTGCTGAAGCCTGCAGAGGGCTCCTGGGGGCCGGGGAGGACAAAACCTTTTTCTTACTTTCTTACTTCTTCAAAATCTGGGGGGGTCTTATATACAGTGTGTCTTATAGTCTGAAAAATACAGTACTTCAGCTTCAACAATAACAACAATACATGAGCACAATATAGATACAAACTCAAGGTAAACCGTACCAAACTCAATTGCAGAAAATACGACTTCAGCAACAGAGTGGTCAACGCCTGGAATGCACTTCCTGATTCTGTGGCTTCTTCCCCAAACCCCCAAACCTTTAACCTTAGGCTGTCTATTGTTGACCTCACCCCAGTCCTTAGAAGTCTGTAGGGGGGCATGCATAAGTGCACCAATGTGCCCACCGTCCCTGCCCTAATGTGCCCATTTATTCCTATCCATTTCATGTATTCATAATCTTGCATTTACTTATATTTATTACCTTATGCACGCTTGACAAACCAAACAAATAAAATAAAATAAATATTTGGGCTGGAGAAATCTCAGCAATGACACTAGAGGGCAGCGAAGAGCTACAAAGGACTCTAACCCTTTCTGCTTCCTTAGCAATGGTGAAGATTGAAAGAAGAGAAGATTTGCAGTTCAGGGCTGAACTGTGAAGTCATTGGCGATCTTGTTGAAGTTGCAGGCATTTCATGACCCAGCTAGGGAACGCCATCAGGGCTAACAGAGAGTGGGGATTATGGGGAGGGGGGGATTTCTCCCAGCACAGGATAACCATCACCGTAAGACAATCACTTTGAGCTCCAAATGCAGAAGGGGTTCCAGATTCCAGAGTATACCTGAAATCAATCCATAATTTGACTTCAAATTAGTAACTCAGATTAAAATATAAACCTGAAGAAACATTTCTTTACATCTTGTACTGAGTGGATCACTTAATTTACTAGATTAAAGTTGGGGGGGGGGTTTAATATAACCACAGAGAAACAAGGGTAACAAAATGAATTATGGATCTACTAATGCTTTGGCTCAAACCTGTTTTCCATTTTGCTTAGAAAATTATTGCAAAGGTGTTTTAGGGATATGTTCTACCACCTTTTCCCAAAAATAAGACCGGGTCTTGTTTTCTTTTGCTCCCCCCCCAAAAAAAATAAGCACTTGGCCTTATTTTGGGGGAGGTCTTATTATTTTTGAAGTGCAGGAGACCCCTTAATCTCAGCCCACAGCCCGTGGATCAGCTGATCCAGAGAGGGCTGGAAGTTCTGTCTCTGTTTCCTGCACACTATTGCCAGCCCTAGCGTCACACTTTTTGCGACCGCCACTAAGAGAAGAGGTGCGGGAGCTAGGATTTGCGGGAACCGCCTCCGTGAAGCTATTTGCATGCATGGCAGCTGCATGTGGGATGCGTGGAGCATGCTCCCTCCCTTCCTCCCCAGAAAATGGCGGGGACCAGCTGCGCATGTGTTTAAATGTTTTACGAGAGGGCTTATTTTAAGGGAAGGGCTTATTTTAGCGCATGCACTCAAAAGCCCATATGGGCTTATTGTCGGGGAGGGCTTATTTTCGGGAAAACAGGATAGGAGTGCAGATACCTGCACTCATAGGAGTCAGATACCTGGCCCTTGTCCAAGTTTTGAAACCCCAAAGTGGGAGAGAAGGGATTAAAACTCATCTGAGCTGAAACTTAATCCTGCGCAATCTTACCCTCCCACACACCCACCTAAGACTTGAGGAGGTGGAGCAGGTGGTACGATGACCTGTTCCAGATGGATCAGGATGTGAGCTAGACATACCTGTGACATGACAAGATGCTGCCTCGATGCACTGGAAGCCTCTGCGCTTGCTTTTGAAGGTGTGCAAATACACCTTGCAGAGGAGAGAGGCTATATGAGTCTAGCAATGGATTAGTGGGAGATGTGAGCCCACATCACTGAGCTGCAAAGCATGCTGGCTGGGGAATTCTGGGAGCTGAAGTCCACACATCTTAAAGTTTCCAAGTTTGGAAACTGCTCATTTAGAGCTAGGAGAAAGACAATAGCAATAGCAGTTAGACTTATATACCGCTTCATAGGGCTTTCAGCCCTCTCTAAGCGGTTTACAGAGTCAGCATATTGCCCCCAACAACAATCCGGGTCCTCATTTTACCCACCTCGGAAGGATGGAAGGAGGCTGAGTCAACCCTGAGCCGGTGAGATTTGAACCGCCGAACTGCAGAACTGCAGTCAGCTGAAGTAGCCTGCAGTGCTGCATTTAACCACTGCGCCACCTCAGCTGACATGAGCTTCACTCATACGTGCTAAGCCTAGTTAGTAGATACCAGAGGTGATATTCAGCAGGTTCTGACCAGTTCTGGAGAACCAGTAGCGGAAATTTTAAATAGTTCAGAGAACCATTTAAAATACCACCTTTGGCTGGCCCCGCCCCCACCTATTCTCTGCCTCCCGAGTCCCAGCTGATCAGGAGGGAATGGGGATTTTGCAGTATCCTTCCTCTGCCATGCCCACCAAGCCACGGCCATCTTCAAGAAACCTACAGCAGCAAATGTCCACAGTCTGCTGGGTCATTTTCTAGAATCTGCAAAAAACTAAACTAAAAAATAAATTAGCACCTAGACTTGTAAATCATGAATATTTGCTATAATTGTGAATGGACAATCTCTGCAGTATGAAATGTGGAGGCTTAATTGACCAGAATAAACTGGTAGTGGCCCATGCTATGTCCACAGAACTGGTAGTAAAAATGTTTGAAACCCACCACTGGCAGATACACCAATTGTCTGGTTTTGACAGCAAGTCCGTAAATTAGTGAAGTAGATTTCATTTCATTTCATTTCCTTTATTTGTATGCCGCCCTTTTCCCTGGGGGGACTCAGGGCGGCTCACAATTCAAAAAAGGAGGGGGGGGGAAGACAAACAGTATTCCAATATTGAAACAATACAACATATTAAAAGAGAGCACAACAGTCACACAATTCGGGTGGGGTTGGAATCTTAACCCCAGGCCAGCCGGGACAGCCAGATCTTCAAAGCAGCGCAGAAGGATTGGAGGGTGGTGAGGGTCCGAATCTCCATGGGGAGTTCGTTCCAGAGGGTCGGAGCAGCCACCGAGAAGGCTCTCCTCCGGGTAGTTGCCAGTTTGCACTGGCTAGTAGATGGAATTCGGAGGAGACCGAATGTGCAGGGTTAGATGGAGCTAACCCTGCACATTCTCCCCCATCTCTCTCTCTCTCTTTCTCTCTCCCTCTCTCCCTCCCTCTCTTTCTCTCTCTCTCTCTCTCTTTCTCTCTCTCTCTAAATTCATAAACATTTTGAATACAGCATATTGTCAGGGTATATCATTTACAAAAGAAAGACAAAGAAAGAACAAGACAAAATATTAACACATATATACTAGAAGCAATAGTAATAATACAGCAGAATAATTTTGGCTCACTTTCCCTTTATATTAACTTATTTGTAATTCTGTTAATTATATTGGCATATTTATAATTATAAACCACCTTCATATTTAATTCATACGTAGCAATAATCTTTCTTCATCTAATTTCTACCTCTTATCTCTAACCACTCTTAAAATCTATTCCACATCAAGTAATATTCTGTGTCTGTCTTTTACACTCTCTGTGTCTGTCAATACACTCTCCCCAGTGGCGGGATTCAAACATTTTTACTACTGGTTCTGTGACCATGGCTTTGTGGGTGTGGTGTGGCTTTGTGAGCGTGGCTTTGTGGGTCTCTCAGGGGAAGGATACTACAAAATCCCCATTCCCTCCCCACCCCACTAACCTGCTTTCCAGCTCCGTTCTCCTGTTCAGGGCAACAAAAGAAGATCAGCCGGGAGGCAACATGGGCGTGGCCAGCCTATTTGCCGGTTCTCCGCACTACTCAAAATTTCCACCGCCAGTTCTCCAGAATCTGTGAGAACTGGCTGAATACCACCTCTGACTCTCCCCATCTCAACCATAGCAAAATCCAAGTCTAACACAATACATTTAGACACTGTAGCCCCTTCTTTTGGTGGAGCATTGTATTATTACCGCCAAAGAAGGTGAAGGAAGAAGATGAAATTGACATTGGACATTCAAGAGAAGATGGTAAACGAATTGACCATTGACCAAAATTGACCAAAATGTGGTGTTTGGAATGATTCGACGCAATGGTGGGATTCAGCCAGTTCGCACCTATTCGGGAGAACCGGTTGGTAGCTTTCTAAGCAGTTCGGAGAACCGGTTGTTGGAAGAAATCTCATTTTGTTTTTTTCCACTTTACAGGGCTAATCCTGTAAGGAAGGCAGGAAGGAAACATTCTGGTGGTGTTTCTAGCCTCATCTTTGTTGCCCTGCTTACAGAAACTGCCTCTCTGGTTAACCCTTATTACATTGTAACAGCTAAGACAAAGCGCCCATCAACCTGAGTGATGTTGAGTTGGCCACAGCCACCCAATCACATGACCACCAAGCCCCACCTACCCTGCTGGTCATTAGGACAGAGAACCGGTTGTTAAATTATTTGAATCCCACCACTGATTCAACGTGTCTAATGTTGGTTTAGTAGTCATGTGAAGCTTAGTCTTACATTGCCGGCTGTTTTCTCACAACACACTGACATGCAAACATTAGCCAACTAGACTTGAGTGTAATCGTTTACTAGTGTGCTGTAAACGTAGTCCAGGTGACTTATTAACGGCTCACTGGATCATGCAAATGCAGAAAATTGGGTTACTTGAGTAAACTTTGGCCGGGCTCCTACAAGCCATTAAATATGGATTAATAAACCACAATTATTACAGTGTAAAAAGTGATTATCCCTTTGGTCACATGCTCTGAACAACAGGCAGAGATGATGGTTGATGGTCCACTACAAATTAAGGACCATGAATGGTACAGAGTCAGCATATTGCCCCCAACAACAATCCGGGTCCTCATTTTACCCACCTCAGAAGGATGGAAGGCTGAGTCAACCCTGAGCCGGTGAGATTTGAACAGCCGAACTGCAGAACTGCAGTCAGCTGAAGTAGCCTGCAGTGCTGCATTTAACCACTGCACCACCTCGGCTCTTACTTGTCCCAGCTTCTGCCAACCTAGCAGTTTGAAAGCACGTACAAAATGCGAGTAGATAGATAAAAATTCAAATAGGAACCACCTTTGGTGGGAAGGTAAACAGCGTTCCGTGCGCCTTCAGCGTTGAGTCATGCAGGCCACGTGACTACGGAGACGTCTTCAGACAGCGCTGGCTCTTCGGCTTTGAAATGGAGATGAGCACTGCCCCCTAGAGTTGGGAAGGACTAGCACATATGTGCGAGGGGGACCTTTACCTTACTTTACCTTTAAGCCACGGAGGGCTTCAAAGATGACAACTAACACCTTGAATTGGACCCAAAAGCGAATCAACAACCAATGCAGCGATCACAAGGGAGGAGAGGCATTGTGCAAATCCACACCTACACAAAACAACGTGGGCGGCCACATTAAGAACCCGTGGAAGATTCCAGATATTTTTTAAAGGCAGCTCCGTATAAAACATATTGCGATTGTCAAGACAGGAGGTGACTAAGGCATCGGTGACTCTGACCATGACTTGCGCTGGAGGAATTCTGACAAGAATCAGAATCAGCTGGGCTCCTTATTTCTCGCACCTTGGAGATGAAGCTACTTATCAACCTCAAACAGGAGTAACGTTTTGGTCAGCAGCAGCAATCTTATGAACTCATAACAACATTGCAAAGGTTCACCGACAAATGCGCGCCCGACAAATGCACGCCGACGAAACCGCGGCGACGAAACCGCGATGTCAAAACCGCGCCCACTAAAGCACATCGACAAATGCGCGCCGACAAAAGTTTTTTCCCATTGTGTGCCAAAAGAAAGGAGAGTGCGGGGGGGGTCATGCACGGGTGTGTCCACACCCCTAATTCTATGCCTGCATGACCCCTCCTGTTTTTGGCACACGATGGTCCCATTTTTCGCCCTTCTCAGGCTCCAGAGGCTTTCTAGAAGCCTGGGGAGGGCGAAAACAGCCTCCCCACCCTGGAGGCCCCCCGGAGGCTTCGGGAGGCTTCCCTAAAGACTCCGGAGGGAGAAAAACAGCCCTATGGGCAAACAGGAAGTCAGTTCCCAAACTTCCGGTTTGCGTGTTGGGTTGTTTTTCACCCTCCGGAGTCTTCGGGAGGCTTCCCTAAAGCCTCCGGAGGGACAAAAACGGCCCTATGGGCAAACAGGAAGTCAGTTTTATTTTTATATATGTTACTGCAGGGATGGCCTGCAGTAAATGAAATGTGTATTAGAGAACTCCTGGGGCATTCATTAGCCAAGGCTTAGGAATAGGGTCAGCTAGAGACCAATGGAACAAATTGTAGAATTAGTACTGAAATGTTTATTAGAGGATGTTTCTTGTTATCTCACCTTGTCCCGCTTTCTCCTTTAGTGAAAATGGATAAAGCTCACTTAATCCTTTGTTCTTGGTTTTCTTGGCCTTTTGACCAGGAACCCTTTTCCTTGGAGTGCTCCAATAAAAAGCAATCAGAAAACCTGCACCTCGTGTCTGGCGTCCATCATTGGCTTCGGCACCAGGCTCAGACCCGAATTGGGGACATATATACACACATATACATATACTCCTATCATTACATGAAACGCAAACCCCCCAACCAATCAGAACACACCTCCACCCAATCAGAACACAGCCAAGCTCCCACCCAATCAGCTCAAACCCCCACTGGCAGTTAAAAGGAAGAAACAGCCGAGATCTCACATTGCTCCTGGAAGCACGAAGCCTGAAGATGATGAATGAGACTTCGTCGAAACGTCGCCAAGACACCTCCAATTTTATGCGGGAGAAAACCCGAATAACCAAAGACCTACATACTAACACCCGCGAAAACCTCAGAAAACACACATATACATATACATACATACATACATACATACATACATACATACATACATACATAATCTTTAAAAAAAAAGAAATTTCAGGTTGCACTGGAATATTCGTCGGCTTCAAAAGGAACTTTCCTTTTAGCTGGATGCAAATCTGATCCTTTAAATCTGATGCATCTCAGTTAATCCACAGGACACAACTTCACAACATGTTTGCAAGTTATTTATTTTTAAAAATTGTAATATAACTACCTCTGGCATAGTCAAAAGAGCAACATGGAGGTTTATTGTCTGCACTACACAATGGCAGCATTATTAAGTAGGATATATTTGGATAAAGATAACCATAATTAAGGACTATATGTGTGAAGCCCAGCAGTTTAACAAGCTTGGCTTCCTTTCTTTAAGTTTTGCTGTCGTAGAAGTGATCCAGAGATAGTGTGTGGGTTGTAGAAGAAGCCATGGGATCAAGCTATCCTTCTGCTGGTTGGAAGGACACAAATCTCCCTCCAGCCCTGGACTCTTCGCCGTGACTATCTTGGCTGGGAAGGCTGTGTTTTGTAGTCCATGGCATGGAAGATGAGGGGGATCGCTTTACAGGAAACATGGGGCAGGATGTTCTGTCTGTGCGAGAGAAACAGAAACATCGACTTGATCTTGAATGGGAGGAAGGAGTGAAAAAGACACGAAGGTTGGGAGACTTTCACTGTCTTGGATAAAAACAACAGAATAAGGGAATAACAAGAGTTGAAAGGGACCTTGGAGGACTTCTAGTCCAACTCCCTGCTCAAGCAGGACAAATGGTTATCCAATCTCTTCTTAAAAGCCTCCGATGAGGATCACCCACAACTTCTGGAGGCAAGTTGTTCCACTGATTAATTGTTCTAACTGTCAGGAAATTACTCCTTAATTCCAGGTTGCTTCTCTCCTTGATTAGTCTCCACCCATTGCTTCTTGTCCTGCCCTCAGGTGCTTTGGGAAATAGTTTGACCCCCTCTTCTTTGTGGCAGCCCCTGAGATATTGGAAGACTGCCCTCAGTCACCCCAGGTTCTTCTTTGCATTAAGCTAGACATACCCAATTCTTGTAATGGTTCTTCATATGTTTTAGCTTTCAGTCCTCTAAAGAAGGAAGGAAGGAAGGAAGGAAGGAAGGAAGGGGTGGGGAGGGGAGGGAGGAAAAGAAAAAAAGAAAGAAAGAAAGAAAGGAGGGAGGGAGGAATGGAGGGGGAGGAGAAGGAAGGAAGGAAGGAAGAAAGAAAAAAGAAAGAAAGAAAGAAAGAAAGAGGGGAGGGGGAGGGAAGAAAGAAAGAAAAAACAAAGGAAGGAGGGGGAGGAGGGAACAAGAAAAGAAAAAAGAAAGAAAGAAGAAAGAAAGAAAGAGAGGGAGGGAGGGAGGGAGGGAGGGAGGGAGGAGGGACGGGGAAGGAGGAAAAGAAAGAAATAAGGAAGGAAGGAAGGAAGGAAGGAAGGAAGGAAGGAAGGAAGGGGTGGGGAGGGAGGAATGGAAAAAGGAAAAAAGAAAGAGGGAGGGGAAAGGAGGAAAAGAAAGACGGAAGGAAGGAGTGGGGAGGGGGAATGAGGAAAAGAAAAAAGAAAGAGGGAGGAAGGGAGGTGGGAGGGGGAAGGAGGAAAAGAAAGAAAGAAATAGAAGGAAGAAAAGAAGGAAGGAAATCAGATGAAGGGAAAGGAGGGAGGAGGAGGGAGGGAGGGAGGAAAGGAGGGAGGGAGGGAGGGAGGGAGGGAAGGAAGGAAGGAAGGAAGGAAGGAAGGAAGGAAGGAAGGAAGGAAGGAAGGAAGGAAGGAAGAAGGATTCTGTCAAGAGGGAACAGCTGTGCCATAACCATCTCAGGACATCTATAATTCTAGCTAGACATCCTGCCTTTTCTAGAAGTATTTTGGGTATTCAGCACCTGGTCCTGCACTGACTCTTGCAAAGTGCTTTCCCGGGAGTGTCATGGGAAAGCTATGGGGCCACCGATTCCTCAGCCGAGAAGGAAGGAACCTCCTATCACCAGAGAAACAGTCACGGCCAATCTGAAGACTCAACTCAGATGCTTCTGAAGTGTCATTAGGAAAGAATCTGGTTGGTTTGGACTGCTGATGGAGACAGATAGTCATTATATAAAGGAAAACAAGACAGCAGAGACAGCAACCATCCAGTTTTCATTTCCAGAAGCTGATATCCTCCTCGTGAAGGGCATTCCACCTTTGTAGCAACTAGTTTGGAGGCTCAGCTGTCCTTAGGGTTGTGGAGGAAGTAAGAGGAGGAAGAGGAAGATTTCCAGACAGACGGGTGTTCGGGAATCCCACAACTTCGTTCCCAATCAGCAACAGAAGAGACCACCGTACCTGACTGCTAAACCTTTTCCTGGATTTGTCATCTTTCTTCTGTTTCAAGGATTTGGGGTTTTGCTGGTGAGTACCTGGATGGAGGTACACGGTGGCTCAGTGGCTAAGGCGCTGAGCTCGTCGATTAGAAAATCGCCGGCAGTTCTGCGGTTCGAATCCCTAGCGCCGCGTAACAGAGTGAGCTCCCGTGACTCGTCCCAGCTTCTGCCAACCTAGCAGTTCGAAATCATATAAAAACGCAAGTAGGAAAACAGGGACCACCTTTTGCGGGAAGGTAACGGCGTACCGTGCGCCTTTGGCGTTTAGTCACGCCGATCACATGACCACAGAGATGTCTTCGGACAGCGCTGGCTCTTCGGCTTTGAAATGGAGATGGAGCACCGCCCCCTAGAGTTGGGAACGACTAGCACGTATGTGGGAGAGGAAGCTGTACCTTTACTCCCCTGACCTGTTAATTGTGTATAACATTTTTAAACAATGATGTAGGTTTTTGAAAATTAAGAAATTAAAGTCGTAGGAGGGAAGTCTTAGAACAGAGGACCTAGAGTAAAGTCATTGAATAGAAGAGAGTAAAGTTGTTGACTGGCCATAGAGATTTGGAGGCCTTGATGGCTCACTTTACTGGTTTCTAGCTGATGGACTGAAGTTCCAGGATGTCTGCATTTCTAGCAAAAAAAAAAAAAAACTTGTCATGTGGGCCAGTTTTCCTTGTCCTTCCTGGACCAGGAAAGGATTTGAGATTGCCCGTGACCCGTCAAAACCGCACTTGACTAAGCCGCACCCGATTAAACAGCGTCACTGACGTCATCAACAGGGCGACAACAGCCAGCGCGGAGAAAGAAGGGCGCTTTAAATAGCGCTTTGAAAGCAAGCCGATTCAATTTAAGGTAAGGGTTAGGTTTAGGGTTAGGGTTAGGGTTAGGGTTAGGGTTAGGGTTAGGGTTAGGGTTAGGGTTAGGGTTAGGGTTAGGGTTAGGGTTAGGGTTAGGGTTAGGGTTAGGGTTAGGGTTAGGGTTAGGTTAAGGGTTAGGGTTAGGGTTAGGGTTAGGGTTAGGTTAAGGGTTAGGATTAGGTTGAGGGTTAGGTTAAGGGTTAGGTTTAGGGTTAGGTTTAAGGTTAGGTTTAGGATTAGGTTTAGGGGGGTTAGGTTTAGGTTTAGGGGTTAATTTTAGGTTTAGCATTTACAGCGTGCTTCTGTCTCCATGCTGTTGTTGCCCTGTTGATGACATCAGCTATGCTGTTTCGTCGAGCGCAGTTTAGTGGAACGCGGTTTTGTGGTGGAACCGAGATTGCCCACTAGTCCTCCGTGCAGCTGCTCATCAGGAAGAGACTGCAAGACAGCGTTTTCCAATAGGTTTAGCGTTCTGGGAGATAATAACTATCTTGCTCAACCCACCTTTAATATTTGGATATTGGATTGCATAATTTCCTCACCAACCACGTTTGGAAATTGCTTGTTAATTGTTTTCCAGTCATTAGGAGCCTTTAAATCAACAAGTTTTATAACCCTGGATAAATTTCCTTCAACCCTTAGCGAAAGACATTTAAAATACAAACTTATGGACTTCAAAATACTTTCAGAATTAATATGCACAAAGGAGTTAGAATTTTGATTTTGGAATTTTGCAAACAGACTAAAGGATCTGGTGGATTTGAAATAGGATTTTGCAATTAATTGAAATAAACTTCCTGTGGGATTTTTTTTAAAATCTCTTTAAACAAAGGTAGAATGAGTCTTTGAAAGTTGGATATTAAGGGGAACCACAAGGAACTAAATATTATAATTGAAGGAGAATAACACTTAAATCTTGCTAGATGTTATAAAAGAGAAGCAAGACTGACCCAGAACTGAAAATGGATGTTAAAATGACAGATTACAAGAATGTAATGGAAGGAGATGCTGCACAGGGTGTACAAAAAAAATGGATACTAATTAAAATAGATGTACAAATAACAAAGAAAGCAACCTCAATATTTTTTCTATATTGGATTTTCAGAAGAGGCTTGCTAAAACTTTGAAGAATTTGGTAACAGGAGACAAAGAAAAAAATGGAGGAAAAAAATCAAGTTCTCTAGGACATTATTTGAAAGGACTAATGGTCAAGATCGTTAAAAGTGAACGTAAATAATATAAAATTGGTTTATTTGATCGAGGTTAAATTAGATATGTTCTTAACCCATAATGGACTTCTGCTAATTAGGACCAAACAAGGAGATATTAAGACTTTGTTTATAGATAAGATATGGAAAGAAGAGATCACTTGTTTTAATTTAAGAGGAGGAGATGTTAATTGTTTATAGTTGTTGTGATGAAGGAGGAAATTATTTCTTTCTATATTTCTTTTTCCTTACTGAATTCTTAATTTCTTTTCTGTTGTTGTTCTGTTTTTTCTAACTCCGCTTCCTACTTTTACTATTTATTCTTTTTTTTAGTTTGCATTAGCTTTTTTAGCTTTTCAATTGTAACTTTTTTTATCAGACTACCATAAAACTGGCTTCTCTTACTATCTATCTATCAATCATTTAACTATTTCGGCTAAGTATTGCAGAAAAAAAAGAGGGAGAAGATGAGAGAAATAGGAAGAGAGAAAGACAATGGGAGGAAAGCAGGAAGACATAATTGTCTAGTGCTTCATAACCTTGCCCATTTTAAAATGTGTAGACTTCAACTCCCAGAATTCCCCAGTCAGCTTGAATGGACTTCAACTCCCAGAATTCTCCAGTCAGCTTGAGTGGACTTCAACTCTCAGAATTCCCCAATCAGTTTGTCTGCACTTCAACTCACAGAATTCCCCAGTCAGCTTGAATGGACTTCAACTCCCAAAATTCTCCAGTCAGCTTGAATGGACTTCAACTCCCAGAGTTTCCCAGTCAGCGTGAATGAATTTCAAGTCCCAGAATTCCCCAGTCAGCTTGTCTGGACTTCAACTCCCAGAATTTCCCAGTCAGCTTGTCTGGACTTCAACTCCCAGAATTCCCCAGTCAGCTTGTCTGGACTTCAACTCCCAGAATTCCTCAGTCAGCTTGTCTGGACTTCAACTCCCAGAATTCCCCAGCCAGCAGCTTCATTGTCATTGGGCTAATGTACATATTATTTCTCTCACTCTCTTTTTGCTTCTTCTTAGCTACAAGAACATGTCGCCCATCCTTCTCCAAATCATCATTAGCACCTGGGCTTGGCTTTTCCTCTACTGGGGTTTCTGGTATCGAAACAGGCATCGCGGCGCAGAATGGAGCTGTCGAGTGGTCACTTTCTTACATGGCTTGATGGTCACTTTCCTTTCTGGCTACGTGGTCTTCGTTGACGGTCCCTGGCCGCTGACTCATGCAGGTAGGAAGGTGTGAGTGAAGCTCCACCAGCGTATTGGAAGAAGCAAGGGGTATCAGACTGGCTTAATGGATCAGCCTCTTCCACCACAGTACCAGTGGGTGATCTTAAGTTCCCTCTGTCTCAGCCTTGAAACCAGGACTAGGCAAAGTTAGACCAGCAAAGGATACTCTTTGTAGCTCAGGGTTGATATAACAATAGCACTTAAGACTTATATACTGCTTTACAGCCCTCTCTAAGTGGTTTACAGAGTCAGCCTATTGCCCCCAACCAACTGGGTCCTCATTTTACCCACTTTGGAAAGATGGAAGGCTGACCCAACCTTGAGTTGGCCAGGATCGAACTGTTAGCAGTTGGCAGATGTGAAGCAATAGCACTTAGACTTATATACCGCTTCACAGTGCTTTACAGCCCTCTCTAAGGGGTTTACAGAGTCAACCTCTTGCCGCCAACAATCTGGGTCCTCATTTTACCCACCTTGGAAGGATGGAAGGCTGAGTCAACCTTGAGCCTGGCGAGATTCGAACTACCAAATTGCAGTCAGTCGGCGGTCAGCAGAAGTTGCCTGCTGTACTGCACTCTCACCGCTGTGCCGCTGAGGCTCATGGGTCCTTGGTACTCTCTGAGCTGGATTGTTTTCTTGCAGATGTTTCATTATTCAAATTAGGTAACATCCTGGTGAGGGTATCTCGTTTGGGTAATGAATTGTCTGCAAGAAAAAAAATAACAAGCTTGGAGAACACCAAGGACCCGTCAAAGTTATGCCACGAAATCTGGTCCTTGAAGCGTTGTGGCCACCAGTCTTCTCCAGGGCCCACTGTCGCTGTTTCCAGATCCCTACTGGTCAATGGCATGTACAGATATCATTCTTGCAACCCAACCTGACAGATGTGTCTTATGACTGTGTCCAAGCAGCTGGGCTGAGCTTTCCAGAAGATACAGCGCCTCTGTGCTTCAAGCCACAGATTCAGAGGGACGCTTCCCAGCTTGGTCCTCCAGTTTGGCCCAGCTGAAGCTTTCGTTGGGTTCTCCAATGTCCTACGATTCTTGTCCTCAGAGGTCACCCTACGTTATTATCCTGGGGTGAGGGAGGAAGGAGAGGATGGGCTGATGATCCTAAGCTTTAAATTACGAACTTCCCAACCTAAGGATCAAGTCCTTAGCCTTCTTGCCCATTTGTCGCTGCTTCTCCTAATCCAGGTGACTTTGTTGATCGCCACAAGTTCTCCTCCTGCACATTGTCAGCTGTCCATGCGCCACCATCCATTTTAGTTTCATCTTCCACCCAACTCATATGACTTCTCCAGCAACGATCCACCAACATGGCTCTACCTATAGGAGAATAGGTACCTATAGAGAAACTCCCCACTTTTTTCCTCTCTTCCTCAACAGCCTCTCACTTCCTCCCATAATTAACACGCTCCATGATAGGTGCAAAACGGTTAGTTAGAAGTCTCTTCTATTTATTTTTTAAAAATAGTATCTATTACATTTTCCAACATTTAAAACAAAACAAAACACAAAACATATGTTTACACGTAACAGCTTTTCCATATCGGTATACATATTTTTCGTAATAATCCTGTTTACAAGGAATTCCATCCCTATATGACTATCCCAAGTTATATCCTTGTTTAAATACTCTCTATATATTCTATTTTTACCCTTTACACCTCAAGTTTTGCATTTACTCTCAAGCCAGGAGTACTATCTATTCCAAATTTGATAACACTCAGTGTCTTCCCTCTCCTTCATTTCCATAGATAGTCTATCCATTTCTGCACATTTGTAGATTTTCTTTCATATAATCGGATCTGGGGGAGATATCTGTTTGTTTCCAATTCTGTGCTAGTACAGTTCTACTTGCAGTTAATATGTATAATATTATGCATTGTAATTTTTTCTCCCTTTTCCCATCAAAAATTCCCAGGGGAAACAGCTTCTCACTTCTTCCCATAATTAATACGCTCCATGATAAGTGCAAAACAGTTAGTTAGAAGTCCTTTAGCTCCAATTCCACCTGATGGTGACTCCATGGATTGTTCACGGGGGTCTCCGCAGCCAGTCTTAAAGGCCTTGTGGTTACTGGACAAGCAGCCACCCGATGCACATGTGCACGCCGGGAAAATGATCTTCCGGTTTCCAGCACACACATATGCACCGGCCACATGGCCTTCCAGTTTGTGGCAAGCATGCACACGCAAAGATCAGCTGGCCAGTGTGCATATGCGCGCCGGAAACCGAAAGATAATCTCCCCGGCATGTGCATCAATGGTGGTTTCCGGGAGGTATGGCCCGGTAGGGGTGTACCGGTGGTAGCTGGGAGCAGCGGCCACCATACCGGAACAGTGGCTCATTTGGCCCGCCTGCCTGTCTAACGTTCCTTACCAGGTTTTGATGCAAACGGGCTGATTGCGCATGCACGCACAGCATGCGGGGCCTGCGCAACCTCCACCAAGCAGCTGGGTGTCACAGGGTGGTGCCATGTGCATGCATGCGGAGTGCAAGTGCCCAACAAGGATGCCCGGCCCCGTGCGCTGTGTACCGGCTACGACAGGATCCAGAACCCATTACTGATGTGCCTGCGCACCGGGTGGCTGCTCTTCTGGTTTTTGGTGCTCTCGTGTGCATGAAGACCAGCTGGCTGGCGCGCCGGAACTCAGAGTGGGCGACAGCTCACGGGCCTGGAGAGATGGCTCTGCGTGCCACTTCCACCATGTGTGCCACAGGCTCACCATCACGGCCCTAGACCATTTCAAACAAATTATTGTCCAATCTCTTCTTTAAAAACCTCCAGTGTTGGAGCACCCACAACTTCTGGAGGCAAGTCGTTCCATTTATTCCTGAATTTTTGAAGTATAAGACGCACCAAAGTTTTGAAGAGGCAATTTAAAAAAAAAGTAGGTAGGTAGATAAGAGGGAGGGGGGGAGAGAGAGAGAGAGAGAGAGAAATGCAGTAGGTAGATAGGGAGAGAGAGAGTAGGGAGAGAGGGAGGGAGGGAGGTAGAGGGAGAGGGAGAGAAAGAGAAAGAGAGAAATACAGTAGGTAGGTAGGGAGAGAGTAGGTAGGTAGATGTTTCCAGGTGTATTTATCCATGTGCTGGAGAAGGAAATCGCTGACAATCTGCAGTCCCTAAGACTTTGTTTCTGCTGGCACAGCACTTGATCAATCTAATTCTCATCAATCAAAGAGTTTTCCAAAAGGAAAAAAAAAGTTTTTGCACTCTGCAAACCTCCCCAAAATGGTAATTATTCTTAACTGCCAACTGGAAATGTTAGATGTCCCTGCTATATTCCCCACAACCCAGAAACCTCTCAGCTCACCTCAACTTTGCAGGGTGGAGGAGACCGAGAGATCACAAGGGATCTTAGGCGATTCAGCAATCTGGGTTGTAAATAGGGATTTGAATGTTGCATTCGGGTGCTCTTAAGCCCTGTTGCTCACTGCATTGCACAGGCCTCGGTGACCCAATTAAACACCGAGATTTCTTTACAAGTTGCAGGTGGGTAGTGCAGAGCCAGGGACAAGTTGGACTCGCCCTGCAAGGATATTTCTGTCACTTCTGAAGCACGAATCCCGGGAGTTTCAGAGAAGACGGAGGCTCTTTGAGGTCTCCACTGGACACCCCGGGTGTCAAGGTGGCAGGTATAAAGTCAGCCACCAACAAAGAGCTCTTAGCTTTATCCCGCTCTTTACATAATGTTTGGGGGAGGCGGTGATGGTTTATGGAATTCTGAGCCTTTTGCTAGCAGAGTGGCCACCCAGTTTCAGTCATAAGGACTAGAAACCTCCTTCTGCAAGTGAAAACAGTGCACCCCAGGAGGACATACCAAAAACATGTGAGGCAAGCTGAGGGAGTAACATGCTTATTTTCTTCTTCTTTTCCTTCCTCCCTCCCTCCTTCTTTTTCTTCCCTCAACCCCCTCCTTTTCTTCCTCCCTCTCTTTTCTTCCTCCCCCTCCTTCTGTTCTTTCCTCCTTCCCCTTTCTTCCTTCCTTCCGCTCTCCCTTCTTTTCTTCCTTGCTCTTTCCTTCTGTTCTTTTTCCCCTTCTTTTTCCTCCCTCCTTTTTTCCTTCTTCCTCCCTTTTTTCCTTCCTCCCTCCTTCCTTCTGTTCTTTCCTCCCTTCTTTTTCCTCCCTCCCTTTTCTTCCTTCCTTTCTCCCTTCTGTCTGTTCTTCCCTTCTCTCTTTTTTCTTCCTCCCCCCCTCCCTCAGTTCCTTCCATTCTACTTTCTTTCTTTCTTTCTTTCTTTCTTTTACTTTTGCCCCCCCCCTTCCGCAATCACCCATTTTGCATCTCTGTCTCTGTGTGTATGTGTCTCATTCACTGCTTCCTGTCTTTAACGCTGGGACTTAAGATGTGGATTCAGTTGTGCTGGCTGCATGTGGCCTCCTCCGTTGTGTCCTCACAAGCCCTCTCCTGCCTTCAGTTTAGCTCTCGTTCTCTGGGATTAGATCTTGAACCCTTTTCACGCAGCACCTGCCAGCCTTGTGTGTCAAATAATTCCTCGGAGGAAAGTCTTATTCTAAGCTTTTGGCTCTCTGCCCCCTACAACAGGGGCAGCATTTACAAGCCCTGCTCCTTATTAGCCATGTGGGAGCCCTGTCATTACTCTGAGGGTGATAACAGCGAAGCAGCACCACCAAAAATAATATCCTGTATTTTGAGGAGTATTCAATGAATAGTAAGCCGTGGCATTCTGCCCTTTCACCATAGAAAAACCCAGTATGTTTACCGGGAGAATTAGAGTGAAAACAAGGAGGAGAGAATCAGGAATGTGATCCCAGCTGGAGGAGTCGTGATCTACGCAGGGTTTCCTCACAAAGAGAATTTCGAGTTTCAGCTTTAATACCCTCCCATAAACATCTTTCATTTGCTCCAGGGAGAGTCTTTGGTGTGTAGATTTAGGTTCAAGGTCTCATAGGTGCTTCCCCCCCCCAAAAAAAAGGCAACTGAACTTTGTTTTTCCTTGAAGGGGTTTCGCTTCTCATCCCAGAAGCTTCTTCAGTTCGGATGGAAGGGTGGAGGGTGGAAATGTTTATATAGACTTTACAGTCCTCTGGTTGTTAGGGCTCCCACTGAGAGTCTTTGAAGCCACTTGGAGGTTTATCTGTGCCCTCGGGGGTCACCTGAGTAGCGCAAAAGGTGTGGAGCCCTTTGAAAAAGCACATTTGGGACAACCGTGACCTGGATGATGGAGAAACTGTGTAGGCCAGTGTTTCTCAACCTTGGCAACTTGAAGATTCGCTGGCTGGGGAATTCTGGGAGTTGAAGTCCAGACATCTTCAAGTTGCCAAGGTTGAGAAACACTGGTGTAGGCATTTAGGATCAAGGATGAAGGTTTAGGGTTTTTTTTTGTTTAATGCGCCTTTACAACACCTGTCCGACTCCGAAGGAGCTGCGAAGGAAAGACAGACACTGCTCAAGCATGGAGAATAAGCAGCCTATGGAAGTGCCATGTGCACAAATTGGGGGGGCGGGAAGAGACCGAACAACAATACAGATTACAGATTAACAGAGCTGGAAGGGACCTTGGAGGTCATCTAGTCCAACCCCCTACCCGAGCAGGAGACCTGACACCATTTCTGACAAATGGCAGTCCAGTCTTTTCTTGAAACTGCTCCCACAACTTCCGAAGGCAACTTCTGTTTCATCGGTTGATTGTTCTCACTGTCAGAAAGTTCCTCCTTATTTCCAGGTTGAATCTCTCCTTGGTCAGTTTCCATCCATTATTCCTTGTCTGGCCTTCGGGTGTCTTGGAGAATAGCTTGACCCCCTAACTCCTCTCTGTGGCAGCCCCTCAAATATTGGAAGATGCTCTCCTGTCTCCCCTGGTCCTTCTCTTCACTAGACTAGCCATGCCCAGTTCCTGCAATCGTTCATCATATGTTTTAGCCTCCAGTCAGATAATCTTAGATAGGTTCAGATGAACAGAGTTGGAAGGGGCCTTGTAGGTCATCTAGTCCAACCACCCGCACAAACAGGAAACCATTCTCACACCATTTCCAACAGATGGCAGTCCAATCTCTTCTTGAAAGCTTCCCGTGATGAAGCTCCCACAAGCTCTGAAGGCCAAAGGAGGAGAAAATTCCTCCTTATTTCTATCTTGAATCTCTCCTTGGTCAGTTTCCATCCATTATTCCTTGTCTGGCCTTCAGGTGCTTTGGAAAATAGCTTGACCTCCCCTCCTCTCTGTGGCAGCCCCTCAAATATTGGAAGATGCTCTCCTGTCTCCCCTGGTCCTTCTCTTCCCTAGACTAGCCAGGCCCAGTTTCTGCAACCGTTCATCGTGTTTTAGCCTCCAGTCCCCTAAAATCATCCTGGTTGCTCTTCTCTGCCCTCTTTCTAGAGTCTCCACATCTTTTTTTACAGTATGGTGTCCAAAACTGGAAGCAGAATTCTACGTGTGGCGTTGACTTACAACCATTTATTTAAGAGCCGAGGTGGCACAGTGGTTAGGATGCAGTACTGCAGGCCACTTCAGCTGACTGTTATCTGCAGTTCAGCGGTTCTAATCTCACCGGCTCAGGGTTGACTCAGCCTTCCATCCTTCCGAGGTGGGTAAAATGAGGACCCAGACTGTTGGGGGCGATATGCTGACTCTGTAAACCGCTTAGAGAGGGCTGAAAGCCCTATGAAGCGGTATATAAGTCTAACTGCTATTGCTATTAATGACCATTCATTGTTTCAACAGCACTGCTTATGACTTATGACCATTTTTCACACATTAAGACCACTGCAGCACGGGATCAGATTTTTGATGCTTGACAACCGGTTCATATTCATGCGGTTTTCTCGGCTCTGACTTAGCGTGCTGCAGTAGATGAAGCCAGTAGTTATGGACGGCAAAGTGTGGTTTCCCCCCTTGATACGCTGTTTAAACCCGAACGCTGCAATTTGCCAAATTATAAGTTACAGCTCAGCAAGTGGGCCAAAGCCAGCCAGTTATGGCTTGTATAACCCATGATTAAAACAAGCCTTCTCTTAGAAAAAGTTAACGCTGAGGGAGCGGTGGGGAAACTCGTCAAACCCCACTGAGAATGGAACTCAAAGTATAGCAATAGCAGTTAGACTTATATACCGCTTCATAGGGCTTTCAGCCCTCTCTAAGCGGTTTACAGAGTCAGCATATCGCCCCCAAACAACAATCCGGGTCCTCATTTGACCCACCTCGGAAGGATGGAAGGCTGAGTCAACCTTTGAGCCGGTGAGATTTGAACAGCCGAACTGCAGAACTGCAGTCAGCTGAAGTAGCCTGCAGTGCTGCATTTAACCACTGCGCCACCTCGGCTCTTGGTATGGCAAACTCCCTCACCTATTATGCAGTACTGGCTGCCCTGATATCATTTTTTTTTTAAAAAGAGAGATTTTGAAGTCTAGACTAAAACATTTTGATTCCCACAGGCGATGTTTGATGCCGTTCCCCTATAATTTTCTTTGAGCAACGTAGGATATTTTCTTGGCAGAAGGTTGATTCGGGTGACAGCGGGGAGGTAAAAGGAATGTGTATCAAAGCTCAGCTGGCAAATTTATTAAACTTTCAAGACAGCGGTGGGTTCCGCATCCTGGTGCAACAGGTACGGTGCAACGGGCCCGGCGTCCACCACATGAATGCATGCAGCACGTGCGTGCGCATGTTTCCTTACCTCCTGTGATGCTGCAGCTGCTCAGCAGAGCATCGTGCAGGCCCCTTATGCTCCGGGCACATGTGCAAAAGCTTCAGAGACCTCAAATACAGGTAAGGATGGCAGGTGGGCACTCCAGAGCACCGTACCAGAACGGTACCTGGTGCTCCCAGAAGGCACTGGTACGGCCATACCGGGGCATACCACCTGCAACCCACCACTGCTTCAGGATGTCAGACGATGATCCACATTATAAGAGCCGAGGTGGCGCAGTGGTTAGAGTGCTGTACTGCAGCCACTTCAGCTGACTGCTATCTGCAGTTCAGCGGTTCTAATCTCACTGGCTCAAGGTTGACTCAGCCTTCCATCCTTCCGAGGTGGGTAAAATGAGGACCTAGACAGTGGGGGCGATATGCTGACTCTGTAAACCGCTTAGAGAGAGCTGAAAGCCCTATGAAGCGGTATATAAATTTAACTGCCATTGCTATTGCTAAACCAGCTTTAAAATCTATCATTTCAGTGCTTTGGACTGGGACCGCTTACAATATTTGAGAAGCTGCCACAGAGAGGAGGGGGTGGGGTGTGTGGCCATCTCAACGTCCACTCATCGAGGCTCCGTTTTCAGCCACAATGGCCTCCTGTAGCCCTTTGCCAGGGAAAACGAAGCTTGGGGGGGGGGGCTTTGTGTGGTCCGCCCAGGCTCCGTTTTCAGCCGCAGTGGCCTCCTGCAGCCTTCTGCCCACGAAAATGGAGCTCGGCGAGGCTGTACACTGCCCTCCTGGACTCCGTTTTTGCTGGCAGAGGGCTGCAGGAGGACATTGTGGCTGAAACGGAGCCTCCGAGGCAGTGGTGGGATTCAATTTTTTTTTACTAGAGGTTCATGGCTTGGTGGGTGTGGCAGGAGGAGGTCACTGCAAAATCCCCATTCCCTCCCCACTCCAGGGGAAGGATACTGCAAAATCCCCATTTCCTCCCGAACTGCTGGGACTCGGGAAGGCAGAGAATAGATTGGGCGGGGCCAGCCAGAGATAGTATTTACTGGTTCTCTGAACTACTCAAAATTTCTGAACCTGCTGAATATCACCTCTGCCCCGAGCTCTGTTTTTGCTGGCAGAGGCACTGAGGGCTGGTCCTTTGCTGTTTCCAGAGCGGCCCCGCTTTGCCAGATCTAAGCACCCCATGGGTTGGATCAGAGGTGGGTTCCTGCCAGTTCGCACCTATTCGGTAGAACCGGTTCGTCAAATCTACCGAACCGGTTAGAAGAGGTTCCACCAGTGGACCCGGAAAGCAGGCCACACCTACAGAAGGCGTTCCAAAATTGTTTGAAACCCACCACTGGTCCTTGGATATGATTATTCTACACTATCATGCTCCTATTTATAAAACTCAGTGCCTCTGTGAAAGGTAAGGATGACTACTGCGTTTGTGGTGCAATCAGAACATTGCGTGTGTTGAAGTTGTTTTAACGCAAACCAAAGATGCCTTTTAAAAAACAACTTTACATCCTATTCTTATGCATGCCAGTGCTGTGTGTGAGGTAATTTAAGGTGGTTCTGACAAGTGTCGTCGGCATCTTCATATCCGGTCACATGGGCAGCAAGCCACTCCCATCCGGTCACATGGGCAGCAAACCACCCCCACAAAGGAGGCCACACCCACAGAGTAGGTTCGAACAATTTTTGAAACCCACCACTGGGTTGGATCCAGCCCACAGGCCTTGTGTTTGGCACCCCTGTCCTAGACCCTCACTGCTTTCGAATGTTCAGAACGGGAGAAAATGCAAAATGGGAAGCACAAAACTCAATTGCTTTTCTTTTCTTTTTTTTTCTAATTTACCCCTTTTCTAGGCCACCCAAACACGCCGCTCCAAGAATTTATCCTCTGCCTGTCGCTGGGCTATTTCATCTTTGACTTCTGCTGGTGCGTCCTTTTGGACGGCGAGAGCGACCTGATGCTCACTCACCACCTGCTAAGCATGGGCGGCATGTCACTGGTCTTGGACACCGGGAAGTCGGGCCCCGAATTAAACGCCCTCATCTTCGTGAGCGAGATCACCAACCCGTTTCTGCAAATGCGCTGGTTCCTGCGAGACAGTGGGGGCTACCACAGCTTGGCCGGCGATGTGGTGGACATCTTGTTCGTGGCTCTCTTCCTGGGGCTGCGGATCGTCGGCGGTGCCTGGATTATGCACTCCGTGATGAAGTCCCCCGAGACGTACGGGACGCTCAAGGGTGGAATCCTAGCGATGTACGGCGTCTCCTTCATGTTTTTGGTGGAGATCTTCAGTTTCGCCAAGAGGAAGATCAACAAGAAACTCCAGGCTTGGAGAAACGAAAGAAGCCAAGGAGATCACACCAAGGTTAGCCGACATCTTCCTAGCTTGGGTATCCGGGGATCTGTTGAACCCAACCTACAAAGAGCAAATAGATCTTGTTGAACTTGGAAACTACTTTCCGCGCCGGATCTGGATTCATCACCCAGCTCCAGAGCCATGCATAGAATTCAAGATGATGGTCAAAACACGGCCAAAGTCAGTAGGGATGGCCTGAGGAAAAAAACGGTTTGCAAGAGGAAGAGGTTTACTTCTGAAATCAGCCAATCCAGTCGAAGGCTACTTGCCCAAGGGGGCTGCTCAGATGGATTACAGTGAAGTAAGAGCAACAAAGAGGATTAGGGGACTGGAGACTAAAACATAGGAAGAACGATTGCAGGAACTGGGTATGTCTAGTTTGATGAAAAGAAGGACCAGGGGAGACATGATAGCAGTCTTCCGATATCTCAGGGGCTGCCACAAAGAAGAGGAAGTCAAACTATTCTCCAAAGCACCTGAGGGTAGAACAAGAAGCAATGGGTGGAAACTAATCAAGGAGAGAAGCAACTTAGAACTGAGGAGAAATTTCCTGACAGTTAGAACAATTAATCAGTGGAACAGAAGTTTCCTCCAGAAGTTGTGAATGCTCCAACACTGGAAGCTTTTAAGAAGATGTTGGATAGCCATTTGTCTGAAATGGTATAGGGTTTCCTGCCTAGCCAGGGGGCTGGACTAGAAGTCCTCCAAGGTCCCTTCCAACTCTGCTATTGTATTGTATTAAATATGGATCTGAGATAAGAAATGTTGGGTTATTTTGTTTCGGGGATCAAGCCAGGGGACAGTCCCACCAGATTTAGAGGATCACTGCAGGGGCTAAAGAGGAGATGCTTGCCAGTTGGTCAAGGATAGGATACGAAACCAGATTTCTGGCAGTTCCAAAGATGCTTTTTATTTATCCCCCCCCCCCACCGCCAAAAGCAACTGGACTTTCTTGTTTTTTCCTTGAAGACATTTTGCTTCTCAACCCAGATGCTTCTTCTGTTCTGACCGAACGGCGGAGAATGGAAGGGTTTATATGCCTTGCAGCTGTCGAGGTCTTAGCACCCTGAAGGTCGCCCATTCGCTTTCTGAGAGTCTCAGAAAGAGTGTGCATTGGGGGGGGGGGTTATCTGCACCCTCAGAGTCGCCCGATTCAGGGTGCAAATGGATGCGAAAACTTCACAGTGTTGTAAACAGGAGATAGGCGTATCCCACCCCACCCCCCTCAGTTGAGAGAGGGCTGTTCACTTTTAATGGGGATGGCTTCCGTGTGTGTGTGTGTGTGTGTGTGTGTGTGTGTGTGTGTGTGTGTGTTTGTGTGTAGCTGGGGGTCCGCACGGGTTCGGGCGATCCTCTAGCTAGAATTTTGCTCAGTTTGGTGAATCCCCAAATGCTACCCCTGGCTGGCCACGCCCACCCCATCCCATTCCTCCCCACCCTTCCCAGGAGTCTCCACGTGGCCCATTCATCATGCAGTGCAGGGCACATGCAGAGGATCAGGGATGGGGGTTGGGGAAATGGGCCTACTGGAAATTCCAGAAGTCCAGAAACAAGCCTGTTTCCAGCCTCCGGAGGGCCTCCAGAAAAAGCAGTTTTCACCCTCCCGGAGGTGCGAGAAAAGCCTCCCGAGCCTTGGGAAGGAGAAAAACGCCTCTCCTTCTGCCATGGTGCAGGAGGCTGACTAGGCCACACCCACCATAGCCACACCCACTCAGCAATGGGGCAGCGAACCTGTTGCTGAAATTTTTGAAGCCCACCCCTGCTTCCTTGACTCGTCTTTCAAACCAGCGGTCAGTCCAGAATGTGGACTCTTTCCAGAATGTGGGATTCTCCCTAGACAGATTTCTGGTACTGTTATCTTACCTGGGTAAGTTAGAGGATGGGTACCTACCAGTTTTGGGTAAATCTATACAAGGTTTTAAGGGATGTGGTGGCTCAGTGGCTAAGACAGTGAGGTTGTCGATCAGAAAGGTTCGGCGATTCGAATCCCTAGCGCCACGTAACGGAGTTATCTCCCGTTATTGTCCCAGCTTCTGCCATCCTATCAGTTCAAAAGCACGTAAAAAAGGAAGTAAGAAAATTTGGTGGGGAGGTAACAACGTTCCATGCGCCTTCATCGTTTAGTTAAGCAGGCCACATGACCACGGAGACGTCTTCGGACAGCGCTGGTGCTTTGGCTTAGAAATGAAGAGGAGCACCGCCCCCTAGAGTCGGGAATGACTAGCACATATGTGCGAGGGGAACCTTTACCTTTTATACAATGTTTGCGCCTCCAGAGGGTGCAATTTCACAACTCACTCAAGCCCGTGGCTGCTCATCCTGAGAGCAGCCATTCCATTCAAACATTCCCACTACGACATCCTACTCATGGTTTGCTCCGGGTCTATTTCTTCCCAGCGCAAATCCCCGGGGGATTCGAATAGTTTTTGAACTCCCTGCTCCAGAGTGGATTTGAGGATCTGGAAAAAACAACAACATTCCAGCTCTTAAGTTTGCTTACAACTACAAAGGAAAATATTTTGAAGGACTTGCAAATACAAGTCAAACAAACAGATCCGTGAAATCAAATGAACAGGATCGGCCAAGGAAACAATGTTCTTGGCGGTTGGGTTTTCCCCCCTACTTTTTTGCAATATGGACAGAATAATTGCATCGATATAAAAATAGCTACAGTTTTTAAATAAACCATTAAACTTGAACTGCATGGAATCGGTCTGTTTGGTGCTTGTTTTATGACAATTAAGGACCAATTCAAAGAGGGGAGAATGGACTGTTTGTGGTCTGTGACACACAAGTGTCCTTCCAGGAATACAAAACAATATTTTCAGCAATGGAGTGTGCAGGATGTATCCCAAGCTCTTTGCAAATGAACCCCTAGGACAATAAGGAACTAATCGTGAAAATGATCCAAATATTGATGATGATATCAAAAATGACCCTAACAGGAAAGGAATAATCCAATTTTCCTCTTTAGGAGACCAATCAACCCGAAAAAGAATTTTTGTGGCATGCTTCTTTTTAGATCCTAACAAATATATTTCATATTCCTTGAGACCTGAAAGTATTTTGTAATAGAAGAATCTCTGTTTTTCCAAATTTCTTGTATGGTGTTCGAAATTATTGTAGTATTTTTTTTTAATGTTGATAGTATTGTTGTTTAACCTCCTATATAAAAACCTCTTGTGTAAAAATATATTTGGAGGTACAAGGTTTTCAGAAGAACTGGACAAAACACAGAACATGTTTTCACATATTATGAATAGTTTTCTAGATGTAGAGAAGAGGTTGGTTCTTCTTACCACAGTAAGCCTGTAGGGATCTTCCTTCCTTCCTTCTTTCCTTCCTTCCTTCCTTCCTCCTTTCCTTTCCTTCCTTCTTCCCTTCCTCATATTCTATTCCTCCTTCCTTCTTTCCTTCCTTCCTTCCTTCCTTCCTCATACTATATTCCTTCCTTCCTTCTTCCCTTCCTCATATTCTATTCTTCCTTCCTTCCTTCTTCCTTTTCTTTCCTTCCTTCTCCCCTTCCTCATATTCTATTCCTACTTCCTTCCTTTCCCTTCCTCATACTCTATTCCTCCTTCCTTCCTTCCTTCCTTCCTCATACTCTATTCCTTCCTTCCTTCTTCACTTCCTCATACTCTATTCTTCCTTCCTTCCTTCTTCCTTTTCTTTCCTTCCTTCTCCCCTTCCTCATATTCTATTCCTCCTTCCTTCCTTTCCCTTCCTCATACTTTATTCCTCCTTCCTTCCTTCCTTCCTTCCTTCCTTCCTCATACTATATTCCTTCCTTCCTTCTTCCGTTCCTCATACTCTATCCTTCCTTCCTTCCTTCCTATCTTCCTTCCTTCCTTCCTATCCCGCCTTTATTATTTTCACAAATAACTGATGGCAGCAAATATATCAAAGACAGCTTCCCCTTCCTCCCAACAACAATCCTGTGAGGTGAGCTGGGCTGAAAGAGAATAACTGTCTTAAAGTCTCCCAGATGGGTTTTGTGGCTAAGGAGAGTTTTGAACTCCTGGTCTCTTGCTTTCTAGCCTGGCGTATTAACCATTGGACCAAATCTTCCCAAAACTCCATGAACCAAGAAGCGTGTTGACATTTAACAAGCAGTGATTTCCCCTTGCCTCTGCACTCCTGACGTTGTTCTCCTGTACTCAGGGGAATAATTAGTGCTAACCTCACAATGCTCCAGAAAGCTGCCCTTAATCCTTCTCTTCAAACGTCCCACGGGATTGCTTGCGGAGTTTAACTGGGTCATATTTGCGGCAAGGAAAACTCGAACGAATCCACAGTCTAACCAATTTAGGCGAATACGGGAAACGGGGGTTCTAACATGTGAATCACGACATGGCAATTCACAGATTTCTTGATCTCCGTGTGGGACGCGGGAATCTGCGATGAAGGGAGAAGGTTCAAGGATTTGTTCAATTATATCCTGAGATATTTGGAATTTGTCACATCAATAATACGTTTGCTAAGCGAGAACAGAGCTACTCGACGGAGTTTAGCCTGAATGAATGTGATTTAATAAATGCGCTTATTCAGTTATAAATTATGCTGTGTTTACTGATTCATAAACAGACAGCTTTCTTTTTGTATAAAACTATTTGGGGGGGGGAGGGGTTATAAGATTTGGACCCAGCGGGAATTCCCAAGCAACTAATAAAGACTAATAAAGCATGAGCCAGGATTCCTGGTCAGATGCAGACTGCTTGTTGGGAAAAATCAAAGGTTACAAAAGCAATATCTGTCTGTCTGTCTTATTCTCTATCCATCCATCCATCATCTATGGTATCCATCCATCATCTGTCTATCTGTTTGTCCATCTGTCTGTCTGTCTGTCTGTCTGTCTATCTATCTGTCTGTCTATCTAGGTTTCTATCTAATATCCATCCATTATCTATGATATTCATTCGCTGTCTGTCTGTCTGTCTGTCTGTCTGTCTGTCTGTCTGTCTATCTATCTATCTATCTATCTATCTATCTATCTATCTATCTATCTATCTATCTATCTATTTAGATTTTACAACCCCCGCTATGCCCAAATATGGGAGGAAGATCACTACTTCCATTCTCTGTCCTTCGGCTCGTCACAAGAGACCATCTAGACAGAACCCAATATTTTTTTTACTGTTGCCTTTTTGTTACATTTGTTATATTTGTGCTGATAAATAAATAAAGGGAGACTAGTATAGATCTATTTCAAGCTATTTAGCTCTCATCAGCTAGCCATACCCTTACTGGGAATCGAGCCTGTGCTGTATTGCCTCAAAGGCAGATGTGTTAACCATTGAGCCACAGAGCTCGACTCCTTATCAGCCAGCCAGGGTGAAAGGTATCTATTTAGATATCTATCTATCTATCTATCTATCTATCTATCTATCTATCTATCATCCATCCATCCATCCATCCATCCATCCATCCATCCATCCATCCATCATCTATCTACAATATCCATCCATCATTGTCTCTTGTCTGTCTGTCTATCATCCATCCATCCATCTATCCTCTATCCATCCATCATCGTCTGTCTGTCTGTGTCTGTCTGTCTATCTATCTTTTGTAACATTTGATTTTTCCCAGTAAGCAGTCAGCATTGTGACCCCTGAAGATTTTACATATATTGTAACATACAGGAATCCTCTAGACTTAACCCATTAAAACTTGCCCAATTGCCAGCCCTTAAATGGACGTGAGCCTTCCAAAATATTTCAATTGGCCAGGTACATCTTCTTTATACCCAACAAGGTTTTGAAAGGATTGCATTCTGACCAGGGACTGACCAGCTGCATTGCCAACTGTAACCCGACAGCTGTTGGCCTTGGATCAGATTTCTGGCTGCTTCCTGCCCTGTTGCCAACTGGCCAAGCTGCAGATAGTTACAGGTATTTAACTTCAGCGTTACCTGTTTGCAAACTAAGCGTAGGCGCCTCCTTCTAGGGCATTTATCTACTGTACCTGCGGAACCGACGCGCTCCTTCGCCTTCTCAGTTTCGCTGCTTTCCTTCAACGACCGTCGGAAAGGGGTTTTCTAACCTTAAACCTAGTTCAATTTAACCGTGGTCTGCCTACCAAGTAAGCCCCTGGCCGCGTTCTCCCAGCAAGCCGAGGCCTCAAGCGATCCAGCGAGGCGCCTCCTTCCCCTCATTGCGCGTTGGGACTCCTGCGCGCAATCGGCGGGCGGCGCGGTGCCCGCGGGCGCTGCCATCCGTCCTCCCCACCAGCAGGTGACCCTAAGCTGGCTTCCGTTCTCCGCCTGCCCGGACGAAGCTCGGTGATCTCGGTCACCGGGAGACGCCTCGCCGCCGGGGGCGACCAGGAGAAGAAAGCCCGGGGCCTGGCTTGGCCAGGTGAGCTCCGACAGGTGCGCCCGCTCGCGCGCTCTCCTCGGCCGGAGGGGCTGGCTGGCTTGGCTTGGCTTGGGTGGGGCGGTAGGCGAAGGGTCCGGGCGATTGAAGTGGGGAGCGCTCCAGCTCACCGGGAACGCGCTTCGGCCGGTGTGCGATGCTGCGGGGAAAAAAGGCTGGAGGAAGCGGCGGGGGCGCGCAAGGAACGCGCCACAGGTTGCGCTTGGGCACAGAAGTGAGGCTGGGGCTCCGTTCCGCCCATGTACGGCATTGCAACTCCCATGCGCCACGGCCGGGGGCGTGGAGGAGGAGGAGGAGGAGAGGGTCTCCGCAGAGTTAGTTCCCGCGGTGCGCTTGCTCTAAGTCTAAGGAATATATGCTTGATGGCTGGGAGATTTGCACAGCTTGGGATGTATGGGGTGAGCTCTGGTTAAGGGAGGGAGGGAGGGCGTGTCCCGTGTGGGAGGAACCCAACCATAGATCCCATGTGGTTGGTTGGGGAAGGACCAGAAGGACCCTCTAGTGTTGTGTTTTTAACCTTTGGCAGCTTTGAGATGAGTGGGCTTCAAATCCAATTCTGAGTGTTGAAGTAGGGCCATGTGGGGCTGAGAAAATCTAGGTGGTTGCTAAGATTGGACAACAACTTGATGCACACCATCCATCTATCCATCCATCTATCCATGCATCCATCCATCCAATCAATCATCCATCCATCCATCCATCCATCCATCCAATCAACCATCCATCCATCCATCCATCCATCCATCCATCTATCCATGCATCCATCCAATCAATCATCCATCCATCCATCCATCCATCCAATCAATCATCCATCCATCCATCCATCCATCCAATCAATCATCCATCCATCCATCCATCCATCCATCCAATCAACCATCCATCCATCCATCTATCCATGCATCCATCCATCCATCCAATCATCCATCCATCCATCCATCTATCCATGCATCCATCCAATCAACCATCCATCCATCTATCCATGCATGCATCCATCCAATAAATCATCCACCCATCCATCCAATCATCCATGCATCCATCCACCCATCCATCCAATCATCCATGCATCCATCCATGCATCCATCCAATCAACCATCCATCCATCCATGAATCCATCCAATAAATCATCCACCCATCCATCCATCCAACCATCCATCCATTCATTAAATCATCCACCCATCCATCCAATCATCCATCCATGCATCCATGCATCCATCCATCCAATAAATCATCCACCCATTCATCCAATCATCCATCCATCTATCCATGCATCCATTCATCCATCCATCTTTTTCTACATTCCCCTTCTATTCCACTGCAGAAGGATGGTGGCCATGATGCTGTGGGTGGCCCTCAGCCTGTGTGGCTGGCTCTCCCTCTACGCCTGGTCCTGCCATCACTACCGAGAGCGCCCCTGTGAATGGAGCTGCCGACTGGTCACGTTGACTCATGGCGTCTTCGCCACCTGCCTCTCCGGCTACATTGGGTTTATTGACGGCCCCTGGCCAATGACTTACCCAGGTATGTCTGGTTCATTTCCATAGAAGCAAACCTTGCAGAGGTGCAGAGGCAAAGGATGACCTTGGCTTTCTAGAAAGGAATTTTGCTTTGGCTACATAGCATCTGCTCCGTACAATCCCCCCCTCCCATCTTCCCACAGTAGAAAAGACATAGTGGAATATTAGAAAGTATGGCAGGCCAAGGTTCAAAGAAGAATATGACTGCAGGCCTGACATTAGAAGCAGAAGTCGCCTGCAGTACTGCACTCCTAACCACTGCGCCACCGTGGCGTACTTGTATCTTTGATTTTCCTCTCTTCCTTGTCCTCTAGGGTACCCAAACACGGTACTTCAAGTCTACGCATTGTGCATCAGTTTGGGTTACTTCCTGTTTGACCTGGGATGGTGCGTCTACTTTAAGGCTGAAGGACCTTTGATGTTGGTCCACCATTCTGTCAGCATCCTGGGCATCAGCGCCTCCCTGGCCTTGGGCGAGTCTGCCGCCGAGGTCAACGCCGTCATCTTCGGCAGCGAACTCACCAACCCCTTCCTGCAGGCCCGCTGGTTTCTGCGGGAGAAGGGGCTGTACCCCAGCTTGATAGGAGACGTGGTGGACTTCCTCTTCGTGGTGCTCTTCGCAGGCGTGAGGATCGGGGTCGGGGCTTGGCTGATGTACAGCGTGTTGCTGTCACCCAGGCCCAGGGTCTTCATCAAAGCGGGAGGTTTCATCATGTACGCCGTGTCGTGCGTTTTCATGGTCAGCATTTTTAGGTTTGCCCGGCGTAAAACTGTGAAGAAATATCAAGCCTGGAGGGCTTGGTGGAACAAAGAGGTGGACTTGAACGCCAATGGGTATCTCAAGAGTCACTGACCCAATTGTGGGTTGTTCTCCAAGATTTAGCATCGATAATTAGTCTGGGCTGTACCTCCAAGGTCTTGTTCGAATCACCAACAGAGTGAAGGAGGGGGCCAAGGTGGCGTTGTAGATAGATCATGGGACTACGTCTGGAGAAACCCAGGGTCCACCTCCCTGCTCAACCGTGAAACTCGGTTGGATGAGGGTGGACTTGCTGCAACCCTACTTCCCAGAACTGTTGGAGGACGAAATGAAACAACTGTCACCGCTAATGTCCTACGCAATGGGTGGGAAGGTAGAAGATATGTATGATCTAGGGAGATGCGTCAGATGTTGCAAGCCGGAATAGAGTTGATTCCTGTTTCAACCCAGTGCAAATGCTTGTGCTTAGTGGGAATGTGTTGCACACCCTCCTATTGTGTGTGTGTGTGTGTGTGTGTGTGTGTGTGTGTGTGTGGAGGAGGGGGACCTTTTCTAACAATCTTTCTATTTTTCAAAATTAAGGCACGATCCCAAGTAAGCCAGGAGTAATTCTAAAGAATCTCCTGGTTGGGTTGGGTTTCCTGGTTTGGATTTTTTTCCCCCTCTTGTTATCTGAACTAAGGGGACTAGATGAAAAATGAGTAAGATATAGAAGAGCACAGTCTGTACTGTTAAATAATGTAGAATGGGTTCTTCCTAGGTCTTCTTTGGAGGATGGTTAAGTTATAGGCCATCAATCCTTAGCTTCCCAGGCATTAAATAGATAGAGGACTGTCTGTCTGTCTGTCTTTGTCTGTCTGTCTACCTCTATCTTTCCATCCATCCCTCAATTTTCCATCCATCCACCTTTTCATCCATCTAGGCTTTCTACCTTCTTTCCATCTTTCCAACTATCTATTCATCTATCCTTCCTATCTTCTATCCATCCACCCACCCACCTACCCATCCACCTACCCATCCTATCTTCTATCCATCCATCTAGGCATCCATCCATCCACTCACCCATCCATCCATCCACTCATCCACCAACCCACTCACCCACCCACCCACCCCTCCATCAATCCATCCATCCATCCATCCTATCTTCTATCCACCCACTCATCCACCCACCCACCCATCCTATCTTCTATCCATCCATCTATGCATCCATCCACTCACTCACCCATCCATCCACTCATCCACCCACCCACTCACCTACCCACCCCTCCATCAATCCATCCACCCATCCACTCATCCAACCACCCACTCACCCACCCATCCCTCCATCAATCCATCCATCCATTCTATCTTATATCCATCCACTCATCCACCCACCCATCCATCCTATCTTCTATCCATCCATCTATGCATCCATCCACTCACTCACCCATCCATCCATCCACTCATCCACTCACCCACCCACCCCTCCATCAATCCATCCACTCATCCACCCACCCACCCACCCCTCCATCAATCCATCCATCCATCCTATCTTCTATCCAGCCACTCATCCACCCACCCACCCATCCATCTTCTATCCATCCATCTATGCATCCATCCATCCTATCTTCTATCCAGCCACTCATCCACCCACCCACCCATCCATCTTCTATCCATCCATCTATGCATCCATCCATCCATCCATCCACTCATCCACCATCCATCCACTCATCCATCCTTTCTATCTGCTATCCATCCACTCATTCGCCCACCCATCCTCATGCATATCTCCTTCCCGGCCCCCTCCAGAACCCTTTCTCCATAGCTGCCCCCTTCCAGAAGACAAGCTGGGAGATCTTCTGCATTACTCTCTTTTCCTTGCCAATCCTATTGCTGAATTACCACAAAACAATTTCCGTTGTCATCTGTGCTAAGCAAAGGAGAGTCAACTAAGACCA
The DNA here is from genome assembly GCF_051295495.1 of Thamnophis sirtalis. Lineage (NCBI taxonomy): Eukaryota > Metazoa > Chordata > Lepidosauria > Squamata > Natricidae > Thamnophis > Thamnophis sirtalis. Next base: position 96,096,361 of record NW_028261382.1, on the reverse strand, counting down.
AGAAAAAAAGACGCTTAGAGACCAGCCGGGATTCCCACGGTGAGATTGCAGAATTTAGAGAGCCTGCACCTCTGCAGACAATGCAACCCAATTCCCTTTCCCATGCCAGGCTGATTTTCATGTAGGGGAGAAAAGGGAGGTAAAAGGATCTCTCTTTGGTGTGCTAGATTTCCCATGGCCAAGGAATCTGCTTGGCTTTCCAAACAGAGGAACCTGTGAATATTCATCACATCTGCACATTCCAGGTTTCGAAGTAGGTTTGTTTCCTTGGCTCACCTGGCCCCGCATCCATCTCTTCTGGGTTCAAAAGACAGGGAAGCAAGAGAGTCCACCTTTAAAGAGATGAGCTGTTTATTTATTTTTATTTATTTATTGACGAACGGATGGACTGACAAATGGTTTCCTTTACTACGGTTTCTACGCTGCTCTGTTTCACCAAACTCTTCCTTTCCGGAAGGTGAAGGGTCTTTGAAAAGGCACTAAGAGTTGTCGCTCAGAGGCCAACAACATATATCCGTCCTTGGCATTACCATGTAACAATGATTCCAATGTCCCACCAGTGATGGGCACAGCAAAACTTGTATTATGTTTTTATAACAAATAATAAAAAGAAATGATTTTATGGACATAAAATTGGCAGAGTGTACGTCTGGGGCAGGCATGTAGAAGAGGCAGCCTGGATGCTCATGATTTGGAGTTGTTATGACCGAGGCTTCCCAAGAGCATGAAGCAAACTCCTTGTCCCTTTTATTAATTTGCTGTGAATTCTGCTCATTCACTTCCAGCAAAGTCTTTCAAGGGAGGATTTACGGTCACAGACCATATCTGGCTTGGAGAGCTGCCAGGCCGATGTCTGCAAAATTTGGCCAGGAGTCTCGGAGAGTCATGAACCAATTAAGTGAACTAATTATCTCGTGCAAACTCCACTCCCCTTTCGCTCCTCTTTTATCTCCTCTGGGAGGGGCCATTCATCGTCCACCTGTGGCCTTACTCCCAAGTTGACCCCTGTTCTTTAGCTGTTCCCTTCGTCTGGCAACTCTGTACATGCACACACTGGGAACAGGCTCCAGCTGTTCTTCTGCCTCACTGATGTCTGACTCTGAAGGCAGCTGATAACTGGCATTTGCCTCTGGCCCCCCTCTCTGCCTCGGACACAGAGCCCTCATCAGAGCCTTCCCCAGACTTCAGGACTGGCCCAGGTTTCCTCCACAACCTCCTCACTCTCCGAATCTGCTGTCAGCTCTGCTGGCTGCTGGCGGGCCACAAGAGGAATGTTGTTACATCTCTGCTCCACCATTATACGCATACACAAAAATAAAAGCTGTTTCCATTGTTAAAAAGCTAACAGTAAATAGGTGTTCTTTTTATTAACGCGTATAAGGATGGAGCAGAGATGTGATACACACCATTGGCAGGACTTTTCTCATCTTTCTCAAATTTGTCCAGTCCCCTTAAAAACACTAAAGCTTCTGGCTATCGTGTTTTTTGACAGTTTGGAAAAAAAAACATACTAACAACTCTCCAATACTGGAGGTTTTTGAGAAGAGATTGGACAGCCATTTGTCTGAAATGCTATAGGCTTTCCTGCCTGAGCAGGGGGTCGGACTAGAAGACCTCGAAAGTCCCTTCCACCTCTGTTACTCTAACTGCTTCTCCAGACTGAGGGAGGGAGTCAAGAGCATCATGAGTCTCAAAACTCTCCGCACCCACAAAGATCTAAGTTAGTCCATCCGTTCACCTTATCTACCGCCAATTCACTTTGACCGTTAGTAGCTCAGATTCTTGTAGAGAATCTGATTTTGTTCTGTTATCCTAACAAATGAAAACGCAGCTCACCATCCGGCTTTTTTCGAGCCTTCATCGGCACACCAGAGTTCCCCATCTTCCCTCAAATGTTTCAAGCCTTCGGGGGTCGATCTGTCTATAAGGCAGAACGGGAAGGGGAGTTTGGAAGAAAGATTCATGAAGAAAAATTCGGAAAACCTGCTGCATTCTAAGACATGTTTCACTTAACTATGTACTGCTGGATTTAGTTTGCTAAATGTGCACATCCCTCTAAGTCCAAAACTGAACAAGCCATGCTTGGGGAAGGGGGAATCAAGCATCATGGTTTATGCTTTGATAGATAAATCAAACCTAGCCTGCGGTTTTATTTAGTGTAATAAATTTGAGGCTTTGTGTGGTGCGTGAAGGAGGTTGCTGTTTCTGGAGCAAATTCATTTCCCACAAACCAGGCGCTGTACATAATAATAATAATAATCCTAATTGTTTCTTGAAACGCTGCGGTTGAAATGCTCCATTTTCATAGCCTTCGTATTTTATAACCTGCCACAGTTTTTTCTATTTTTCTCTTGCCAATTCTCTCTACAAGAGACACAATAATTTAAAAAGGAGGTTTCTGCAAAAAAAAATTTAATTAAAAGCAACAACAGCTGTCTAATGGCGTACAAAAATTCAGTTTTTCTTCCTGTATATCTGTGGCATGAATGTTGATTAGCACACTAAAGCTTTTTACTCTGGGGGTCTATAAAATTGTAGCAGGTTCTAGAAACTTCCTTCTTAGGAATGAAAAATGAGAGAATATTTAAAATCCCAGAAAGCTATCTATTTTGTGCAGTATAACAGCTCGTTATACTGCACACGGCAATGGTGTTTCTCAGCCTTGGCAGTGGACTTCAACTCCCAGAATTCCCAGTCTTCCTCCCTGGGAATTCTGGGAGTTGAAGTCCACCCATCGTAAAGCGATCAGGGTTGAGAAACACTGCATTAGAGGAGCCTGCTTGTTTTGTATGAGTGTGTAAATTGTATTTATTACATTGCTTCGCAATGAAACTATGTGAGTTGTCAGAGACAAATCATGGTTCGTAATCCTTTGGCTCAGTGGTGGTCGGTGAATGAAACACATAAGGGATTATCACTCCCGCTGCCTTGAATCCGGAAGCAGTTCCATAGGTGGAAGGCGTAGACATTTTGATAAGGTACCGACATTTAGTATTGTAAGGCGCCCCAGACCACTCCTGAGTGAAGGAGTGGAACGTCTGCCAGTTTGAATTGAGGTAACGGAATGTGAGGCAACTGGCAGTTGGAACAGACTTTTTTTCAGATGGGGAGGGGGAGTAGAATGTCCAACTCCTTAGCATCAGAGCGTGTTAATATGAGGCAAATGGCAGTTGGAACAGAGTTCTTTTCAGGTGTGCAGGGGGAGTAGACCTCCTTAGCAACAGAGCTAGTGTGTTAATTACTGCATAAGAAATACTAATGATCTAATGGTCATTTCAAAAAATCCTTTCTTACCGAGCACTTAGAAGCCAAGAGGAACATACGTGCCAAATTTCAACTTTGTAGGTTTTACGATTCTGGAGATTTCGTGATGACTGAGTGGTATTAGCCTTTTATATATAGCTAGCTAGCTAGCTAGTGTTGGGTTGCTTCAATCATGCAACACAGCCATCTTTAATCTCAATTGCTATTTTCATCTTTCCGTTCTCCCTCTGAGAACGTTTCCTGGAAATTTAGAGCCTCTTTCAAATGTTCCTGACATCACCAATGGATGTTGTGCAGGCTGTTCATTTGGCCCCGAATCTGTGAATTAAAAGGAACTTGTGGGGCAATAAAGCTTTAATGGTGACAGATTGCAGCATTAGAGAATGAACTGAATTCAGGTTGCCCATGGATTTCCTGGCAAGTGGAAATAAATGAGGCAGGACTCCTGACATAGAAACCTTGCTTAGCCCAGCCAAACTGTTCCCCCCCACCCTCCAGAGGGCCGTGGATCTAAAAGAGAGCTGCAAAAGTCAATAAAAAGTTTGCCGTCTTTTTATTCCGAGTAGACAGTTTCTCAGAAACCGTTTGGAAGCTGGAGTTTTCAGCCCAGCTATTCTTTTTCCCTGAGTCAATACATCGAGCGATGTCCCCTTCGGTGAAGTATATAGGAGTCGTTGCCCAGCAAATGTAAGGAGGAAAAAATTCCTCTCTCTTTTTTTGGGGGGGGGGGCTTTCTTAAAGTCTACACCAGTGTTTTTTCAGCTTTGGCAACTTTAAGATGTGTGGACTTCAACTCCCAGAATTCCCCAGCCAGTAACCTTGAGAAATAGTGGTCTAAACCAGAGGTGTCGAACTTGATTTCATTGAGGGCTGCACCAGGGTTTTGGCCTCGGGAGGGGGGGCAGAGTGGGCGTGGGTGGAATGTGCATGGCCAGCTCGACGTTACTCGTGTCGGGAGCGCCTGTGGTGGCCCGAGAACTCTGCCAGTGAAAATGGGACCCAGAGCTCCGTTTTCAGCTGGGACGGCCTCCTGCAGACTTCTGCCAGCGAAAACGGCACTTGGGAGGGGTGTACGCCAGTCCTTCATTGTTTCCATGATGTGACCCTTGCAGGATTCTGCAGGCTGGATCCGGTCCTCGGTCTTTGAGTTTGACACCCCTGGTGTGTAACAAAACTATGTGGGTAGTTTTGTTACACCGTTTTTATTTTTGAAAACCTCCCTATTTTAAACGTCACAAGGGGAAAGAAGATAACTTGTGTTTCAGTACTTAATTTTGCTTTTCATTCGTGAAGAACACAGCTACAGCTTGAAGAAAAGTCTTGCTTCTGATATACAACTTTGGATTGTTTCTGCCATTTATGTTACCGAGCCGTAAGGCAAATGGCTGGGTATGGACTTAGACTTAAGAGTCTTTATTTATTGATTTGATTTGTCGCACCTTTTGCTTCAAGGAGATTCCTGCATCATTCCAGCTCTTAAATTGTGATTTGTTGCTTAGCATTTTATGCAAACCTTAGTGAACTTGAACCACTTCAAGTAAGGCTGTCGGTTTGAGCTCCGAGCTTGACAACTTGGCTGCAAACATTTCATCACCATTCGAGGAGACATTGTCCGTGCATTTTGAGTTGGGCTCGTCTGTCAGAGCATTGATCTTTAAATACCTTTTTATGAGATGCAAATTAATCCGGCTCAAACCAACTACTAATTAATCTGGCTCAAACCAACTACTAATATTTACACATTTCAGCTACTAAAGCTGAAACAAATTGTGGATAAATGCAATGAGAGAACCAATCCAACAGCGAGGGGCTGCCTCAGAATCAACTTCGTGCGTTAAAACTTCTAGTCCTCATGGTTGCAAAGGAAAGACTTTAAAATAAGTGGGATAAACAACTTTAACAATCAAGAACCACAAAGCAAGGCTTCTTTGTCATCCATCTTTCCCTTTCTCTCTATCCCACGGCAAGTCAAATACCAGCATGAAACCCACACAGATGCCACAGCTTCTTCGCCTGGCCTTCTGCAGCAGCTGGCTTTCATTCTGTAAGCAAGGACAGAAACACAAGCTCCAATCCATTGTTTCCATGCCATGAATAAATCTAAACATATCCTCATTCTGCCTCTCACAATCACACACACACACACACACACATAATAAGAAATGGTACTTGCACACAGTATAGCATGTTCAACTCTGCAGAGTGTACAATAACAATAGCACTTAGACTTATATATCACTTCACAGTGTTTTAAAGCCCTCTCTAAGCAGTTTACAGAGTCAGCATATTGGCCCCAATAATCTGGGTCCTTATTTTACTGACCTTGGAAGGATGGAAGGCCGAATCAACCGGTCAGGATCGAACTACCAAATTGCAAGTTGTGATTAGTTGCGAAGTTGTGTCCGACCCATCGTGACCCCATGGACAACGTTCCTCCAGGCCTTCCTGTCCTCTACCATCCTCTGGAGTCCATTTAAGCTCACGCCGACTGTTTCAGTGACTCCATCCAGTCACCTCCTTCTCTGCCCTCCCCTTCTTCTTTTGCCCTCCATCGTTCCCAGCATGAGGCTCTTCTCCAGGGAGTCCTTCCTTCTCATTAGGTGGCCAAAGTCTTTGAGTTTCCTCTTCAGAATCTGGCCTTCTAAAGAGCAGTCAGGGTTGATCTCCTCTAGGACTGACTGGTTTGATGGCCTTGCAGTCCAAGGGACTCAATGCAGGAGTCTTCTCCAGCACCAGAGTCCAAAGGCCTCCATTCTTTGGCACTCAGCCTTCCTTATGGTCCAACTTTCACATCCATGCATTGCAACTGGGAAAAACCATAGCCTTGATTATAGTAAGTAGTCAAGGTATGTAAGTAGTAAGTGATCAAAAGTAAGTAGACTTTGTTTTTCCTGGAAGATGTTTTGCTTCTCATCCAAGAAGCGTCTTCAGTTCAGTTCAGAAGAAGCTTCTTAGATGAGAAGCAAAACGTTTTCAAGGAAAAAGAAAGTCCAGGTGCTTCTTGAAAAAGCACCTCTGGGACCTGATATGGATGGCCGAGAATTTCCATAGACAGGTTGTCTCTAATGCAAGTCATTCTCCTTTGTGTAATGATCACTGGATTTAGACCCAAACGGGATGGAACCAGGGCAAAATAATGTAGAATGACCTCAATTTTTGATTCACATCAAATATCTTCTTAACTCTCACAGTTTCAATCTCAAAACTGTTTACCATGGACCTCACCCCATTCTTAAGAGGTCCGTAAAGGGGGAATGCATAAGCAACACCAGTGTGTCTATCATCCCTGTCCTACTGTCCCCATTTAATCTATATTTACTTCAGAGGTGGCATTCATAAGGTTCTGACCGGTTCTGGAGAACCGGTAGCGGAAACTTTGAGTACTTTGAAGAACCGGTAAATATCTGACTGGCACCTCCCCGATCTATTCTCTGTTTCCCGAATCCCAGCTGATCGGGAGGGAATGGGGATTTTGCAGTAACCTTCCCCTGGAACGGGGAGGGAATGGAGACTTTAAACTATACTTCCCTTGCCATGCCCACCAAACCAGGCCACGCCCACCAGGCCACGCCCACTGAACCGGTAGTAAAAGATTTTGAATCCCACCACTGATTTACTTCCTTTGTTCATATTTATGTTCCTACCTACACTTGCCATCTTATACATGTTTGACAAACAAATGAATACAAATAAATCTTTGGGTTGCATAGCCAAGCTATGGAATCCGCACTGGAAAAAATCCCCCAAGAAATTCAGGGTTTCCAACCAACTTTTTTTGCTTTTCTTCGTCCTGGACTTTCAAGTTTTAATTATCTTAAAAGACTGCAATTTTTTTTTTTAAACTACTGATCTTATTCAAACATGGCCAAGCAAAAACACCAGGAAAGCGGGGCGGGGGGGAACCCCAGAGATTTTAAAAATTCTGTATTTGTGAGCACGATGGTTCTCTTGATGCATCCCTGGTTTTGCCAGCCCTCCTTTCCATGTCTCAACATTTTGCATATCATGTACGTACATGATGTATATTTGTATTTAAAGAACCGGTTTTGTTAGAGCGCAAGCTGGTAAGTATACACTCTGCTTAAAGCATTAAAGGCTGGGCCACATTTAGACTCTCTCTCTTGGTCTTTTCTCACTCTCTGGAAGGAAATCCTCCTTCTTCTTCTTCTTCTTCTTCTTCTTCTTCTTCTTCTTCTTCCTCCTCCTCCTCCTCCTCCTCCTCCTCCTCCTCCTCCTCTTCTTCCTCCTCCTCCTCCTGTTCCTCCTTTTCCTCCCCCTCTCCCCCCCCTATCCATCACTGGACGTTGGCAATCCTATTTTTATCAACAGCCGCACGAAAAAGTGCTGTGGAATTTTGTCCAAAATGGTCCCTTAGGTTTTGAAGCTATGATGTTGTTCTTCTGCCTGGACCTCATTTGCCTTCAATCTTTCCCCGGAGGATTAAGTGAAGGATGCTGTATTGCGTCACTTGTCCAAAATATTCTAACTTTTGCTTTTTTTAATGGCTTTGATGATTTCCCTTGGCTTTCCCAGGCCACCTCCTCGTTTCTGATTTTGTCTGCCCAACGTATACGTAACAGCTCCCTGTATAAATCCACCTTTCAAATGCTTCTAGTCTCTTGAAGTGGCTTTCTGTCAGAGACCAACTTCCTGCTCCATAGAGCAGGATGGAGAAGATGTAATATGGGACAAGGAAGGCCACAGGAAGGGAAAATAACAAAATCACATCACCTCGGCTGTATGCAGACCTCCTCAAAAGCAGTTAGCAACCAAAAATGACGTTTCACATAGTTGGAAGTGTCCCTTAGGGCCAAAACTCTCACCACCACCCCCGGGGTGGTGGTGTTCTTAGCTGCAGGAGATTCTGAGCAGTTATTGTCCATGTCTGTGTCCTAACTTTGAAATCTTTCTTTAAAAAAAAAAGGAAGGAGATGAGCTCAGTTGGTTAATTCACAGAAGTGGAAGCAACTTTGCAGCTCAGTCTCAACTTCACATTTTGTGGCTTTCCTCTTTCGCACACCATTCCAAAAAAACTACTTCGATGCACTTTAAAAGTCTCCTCTTTTGGAAACATTTGCATCTCTGCAACGGGAACTAAGTTAATACAAGAAACGGAAGAATTTGGAAAGGTGGCAGAAGAAATAATCTTATTCAAAATTATTCAAAAAATTATTCAAAAGAAATAAGATAAGACAAAGATAATCACTAAAAACCTTACCTACAGCCAGAAAGAGGAATTAAGAGTGGAAACTGGAAATAAAGGTAAAAAGGTTCCCCTCACTAGTCATTCCCGACTCTAGGGGATGGTGCTCATCTCCGTTTCAAAGCCCAAGAGCCAGCGCTGTCCGAAGACGTCTCCGTGGTCATGTGGCTGGCATGACTAAATGCCGAAGGGGCATGGAACACTGTTCCCTTCCCACCAAAGGTGGTTCCTATTTTTTTACTTGCATTTTTTACGTGCTTTCGAACTGCTAGGTTGAAAGAAGCTGGGACAAGTCATGGGAGCTCACTCCGTTACGCAACGCTAGGGATTCGAACCATCGAACTGCCGACCTTTCTGATCCACAAGCTCAGCATCTTAGCCACTGAGCCACCGCATTCCCTTGCAGCTAGCTACTTGCAAATTATTGGCTTGGATATCAGCATTTTTTACGTTGCTGTAATTTATTCAATTTTTATACCGCAGGTAGTCCTTCATTTACGGTCACAATTGGGGACCGGACTTTCTATTGCTGAGCAGTTGGTTGTTAAGCGAGTCACGTGTGATTGTACCACCTTTTTCACCCTGAATCACTGCAGTTGCTAAGTGAGTCGCACAGTCGTTAAGAGAGTCCGCTGAGCCACCACGCCGCGTCTTTCCAAAAACTGGAAATACAGACAACTAAAAAAGTTCTTTTTCAAAAAAATGGAAACCTGCATCTCTCTCCCCCTCCCCCTCCCCCGAGCCCACTTTATCCTTAAACCACGTGGCTCCTGCCTCCTAGTCCCCCCCTCCTTCAAGGGACTCCTTTTCCTCCCATCCCTTTCATTTATTTATTTTTGCCACCACGGCGGAGGGGACAAGCGTACGGAGGAGAGGAGGCAAAAAAACCACAACCACGTCAGGCGAAGTCCCGGCGGAGGGATCTCGCGAGGTCGGGTGGAGGGAAGGGAAAAAAAAGCTGGAGCGCGGAGGGAGGGGGGAGGAGGGAAGAGCGGAGGGAGGGGGGAGGAGGAGGGAGTCGGAGTCCAGCGTCGCAAAGGGAAACGGGAGAGCCGAGGCGGAGGAAAAACGAGTCCCGGGAGTGCCGGAAAAGGCCGAAGGTTGCCGAGGGGGAGCCGAGGCCTGGCTGAGGGAAGCCGGCGGGGACCGTTGGCCTGAGGTAAAAAAAAAAAAGATCTCCTCAGGAGCGGCGGCGGCGGCGGGAGAAAAGGCGGACGACGGAGGCGGCGGAGGAAGCAAAGCAGCGGCTCGCCAGGCAGCGGAGAGCCGCTTCTCCCCTCACCGGCCGCGGCGGACGCTCGTCGTTCCCAAATCTCCTCAGGCGGGACGGGCCGAGCGGGCCGGAAAGGGCCGCCGGTGGAGCGTCCGGAGGGGGGGGGTCTCTCCCGCTTCAAGCCGCCCTGTCAGCAGCCCCCGAGGGCGGGATGAAGCCCGCCGAGGCCTAGGAAGCGGGCCGGGGGGCCAAGGTGGGCTCCTCCTCCGCCTCCGACCCGGCCCACAGGCGCGGGACTGTCGGGGGGGGGCCCTCTACAAGCCCCCTTCCCCCCTCGCCTATGTAGCAATTTGTATTTTATTTTAATTTTTATGTCTGTCTCAAGGTATGGTGTGAGCTTCTTCCCCCCCTTGGAAGGGGCAGCTCCACTTTTTTTGACACCCCCTTAAGGAAAAGGCCTGCCTGCCTTCTTTTCCCCCCTCCTTTGGGGTATTTTTGGGTGTTTGGGGGTGCTTCTTTCCCTGGAGGTTTGAAAAGGCGCCCCATAAAGACTTATTTTTTGTGGGGGGAGTTGGTTTCTCAGCACCCAGACCTTGCAGAGATCCTGGACGTAAATCTTTTTTTTGTTGTTGAAAGGGTGGAAGGAAGGAAGAAGCTGGAAAAACCCCCCACTTTTCCTGGTCCCCTGCCTTGAATATATACAACAAATCCACCCCCTCCTGCACCCCCCCACCTCTAGTTCCTTTCCTGTTGTTTTTCTTGGGGGTCTTTCTGAAAGGGGGGCAGCCCCAGCCTATGGAGGAGGACTCCTCTCTCTTTGACCTACCTGGCTGGACTTGGATGCCGTAAAAGACTGGAGAAGATCCTGGGGTTGTAATGTGGGAACTAAGGGCCGGGAAGGAGGAATTGAACCAGAGGCACCTTCGTCTTCTTCTTCTTCGGCCGGTCAAGTGTCCTTCGACTGAGATGGGTCTCCCTTTCGGACCGAGGCGACAGCTGGGTCTCCAGAGGGGCGCATCATGGCTGTGACGGCCTTCCTTTCTTCCTGCCAGAAGATCCCGGTGGCGGCTTTTCCTCGAGTGTCCTGGGAGGTGGATCTCTTGGAAGACTGAAAAACAAACTAAATAACAAACAAACCCCCGTGTGTGGCTTTTAATTCTGCTCTCCTTTTGGAATACGGCTGGATTCTGAACTCGGGTGTGGAGTGTGGGAAAGTGACAGTCGCTGGAGAATCGCCCGTAAGATGCAGATTGGCTAAAAAATCGTCCTGTTGCCGGGGGCTCCAATGAGTGGCACACAGTCCGCAATCACGGACAGGTCAGTGGGACCGGCGGCTGCTGCTGCTGCTGCTGTTTGCTTGGGATTTGGGTAAAAAAGAAAAAAGTTCAGTCTGGAGGCTTAAGCACAAAGGTGGTCAGGAGTGAGGGCTGGGCTGCACTTCTGGAAATGGCTTTGGATTTGCTGACCGAACGATCTGGATTTGCCTTTCCAAAATGTGTTGGCCTGGTAGTTTTCTAGGCCACCGGACTGGCAATTTCTCATGAAAGGAATTCCAATTGAGAACTTGATATAAATGCAATGAAGGTTTGGGCTGTGCAGAAGGTCCTTGCGTCTTAGGTGATGCTGTACCACTAGCAGTAAAGGTCATTCAGGGTGACGTTAGGTTGCCTACCTATGTCCCAAATGGTTTAGTGGCATGAATAGAATAGAATAGAGCTGGAAGGGACCTTGGAGGTCTTCTAGTCCAGCCCCCTACTCAAGCAGGATAACCTATACAAGCTCAGACAAGTGGCTGTCCAGTCTCTTCTTAAAAACCTCCAGTGATGGAGCACTTTTTAGTGGTTTGTTTATCTCTACCTTTGGAGTCATTTTAGTAGGTGGACTTATTTGGCTCTCCAGGACTAAATACTAAAATGTTCGTGTAATAGAAGAGACATGTTATGGTTGGCCTATGGCCATGTTGTTTCCCCTCCCTTACCAATTTATATTTCTACCCACCCCATTTCCTCTCAGCAGTTGGGAGACTTGGGAGTGATGTAGTCTTGGAATCTATAAGATACTCTTCCCCTGTAGAAAAAGGAACCTGTAACAACTTTGGTCTGGACTGCATTTCTCATTTTACATTATTGATTAAGTTTACTGGAACTGATCTGATGGGAATTGAACTACAATTGGAGAATCAACTTCCATTCTGTGGTAATTAGGGATGGGCCCAGTTAGCTCTTTCTCCTAATATACTGGATTTTGATCAGGGTCATGTGATAATTTTAAAGCATGAAATTTTCATCTAATATAAGTGCAAAATCTAGGGTTACCACAAGCCTGTATGATGATGATGAGATTCAATATCATAAATAGGAATAGTGCACTAGTCATCCCCCCCCCCCCCCGCAGATAACCTATAACATTTTAGTTTGCCATTCAGTACTTAAATGTTACAAGAAATAAATGTTTGGTATGGGGATCACTGCAACAGTTCTGAAGAATACATATTATAAAAGAGTTATGGAATCAGTAGGAACATAGATTATTTAAGATACATGGGATCATTTTATGGATTCCAAAGCTGACTACAAAATAATGTGAATATGGTACATTCTTACATTTCTAAAATGTTGAATCTGGGGGATGGGAAGTGTTAGTTGAAATGAGGATAGATATCTGGTTCCTTTTAATATGATTTCATTGTGAATATTAGGAATTCTGGATGTTTTTCCTAATTAGATTCATCTTCTAAAATATAGTATAGAATAATACAGATGTTTTTATTCTGTAGAGAACATTGCTGAAGCATTGATTATTATTCTTCATAAAGACTTTTGGAAGGTTGTAATATAAACATGTTTACTTCTGTAGCTCAGCAGAAGATCTGCAAGACTATTTATGTTATACTTTAATGCAATTAATAGTTAACATCAAAGTAGGTAGAAAGTACGTTGTAATAGTAGAATACATTTTTTCCTGATTCCTTTTATAATCTTTTTATTCTGTAAGTTCTAAAATATTGCTAGTGATGATGGTAACAACAACTCAGATGCAATAGCAACAGTGAATGTATAGGAAGCTGATAACTTTCCTTGCTATTGTCCTTGACTATCCTAGTGGAGCTTCCTTTTCTAAGGTAAATATTTTGCTACTCTCTCCTTTGTAAGCCTTAATTGGAATATCAAGTTGTATATAATGGTCTCTTGTAATGCAATGACAAGATTACCTGATTGCTACTTTTGGCAATTTGATATTTCTTCAGTCATGGATTGAGTCAATGTGCAATAGATAAAATTGTATCTGCCTAAACTACTTGCAGCTGTTCCAGATAACTTTGTAGTAGTGGCTTTGTGTTAAAATCATTAATTTCTCTGTGCCTTGAAGTCTTCCAGAAACTTGGTTTAGAAGTCAGATTGGTGGGATTGAATGAGAGTGCTTTTGCAGTTGCAGTACTTCCACTGAACTTTCCATCCCTTGACATCATGATCTGGGAAATATGTCCAGTTTGTTTCAGTAAAAATATATTCACTAAAGCAAATGTTGTTTTACCAAACTGTGGATCAAAAGTGCATATTTTTATTCTATAATTTTAATGAGGCTGATTGGATTAATGATATTATATTTTGAGAATCTGCTTATAACGTTTCTCATTTTGTAGATTGCTGAAATTCTGTTTTAAGCAGTGTGTCTTGAGAGGAGTAAAAAAGGAAGTGTAGATGGAAAATTTCTTTCGCTGTACATTTTATATTTTAAGTAGGGTTTAGGCATATGTAGATGAGGCTTGAACTGCTCAGAAATGGGTTGTGGCACATTTTTGCTGATAACTGGAATACCCTCACAAATGATCTTCATCCATTTCCATCCAGTTCCTTCCATCCATTTCATCAAGTTTATTGGGATTTTTCAGTATGACTGTAATTTTTATGTAGATGAAATCATATTATCCCTCTAATTTTATTGATCTTTTTAGCAATAGGAAGGATGGCTCTCTTGGACATTACTTCTGTCATTAATATGAAGTGAGTTTAGTAGTCTTTATATGTTAAGGCAGGGTATTTGCTATTTCAGTGACATTAAAATATATAATATTATTGCTTCTTGAACTACACTTAATAAATTTCCTACTTGATATTTCTCAAGGATATGAAATTTGTCTCCCTCTATTAGCTTCATTCAATGTCTGTAGGATCTCATTCAACTCATTTAGAACACTTGAATTACTTCTTTTAAAATATTTTATTCTCAGATTAAATAATAATACGCAACAATACAAAAGACTCCTTTAAACATTTATTGGGTAATAAGGCCTACTGAAGTCAGTGTGGCTTATGCTTGAGTAGATGTGTAGAATTGAGTTGAAATTGAATTGAAATATAACAACAAAATATTTCTTCAGCACCGAGTAACCAGATAAAAAGAATGTTTCTATTCCAGAAGCTTGCAGACAATCTTTGGACATTTTCTCTCTTGTGTCGTTTGTGATAGGGAATACATAGCTGAGGTGAGTTAGATGCAAGTTTTTATTCTTCATTACTGGGCAAGCTGGGGCTCGGATGGAATTTAGAAAAATCTTAAGATGTGAACTCTGGCATATTATGTTGCTGCAGCCTAGAAACATTGACTGCCTTTTTAAAATTTGCAACCTAGACATTCTTTTCATGCATTTTCCAAACGATGCTCTTTTAAAACTTTTTATAGACATGGCATGTTTTATGTTTTTTATTTTATTGAAATAAAGACTAATCCTGGGGCAAATTTATGGGTACTTTTTTTAAAAAAAATGATACCAATTCTCTTGGTTATTTTCTGTGAAATCTTCTTGAATGGAAAAGGATTTATATAATGACTTCCAGTGGATTTTTTAATTGTTGCTTTCTCCCCCCTGCTTAGATGCTGAAATTGATTGAGGTTTTAGCTAGCCATCCTCATATTCTCAATGAGCCCCGCTGAGTTCTAGGGATTTTTTTCATAACAGACATGTATAGAATTATAGTGCAATTGTTTTTAATTTACTTGATTAACTTATATTGTCTTCTGAGTGTATGTCCATACACCATATATCATTTCTGATACTCAGCTGCACAGTCAGGAATCACACTCAGTTCCAGAAGTTCAGTTTGTTGTTTTTATACTTCCACAAAAGCTGGACCAGCTTACTTTTTTCATCTTGGATCAACTGGAGTGTTCAGGCAAGTAAATTATTGTTGACTGCTGTTTATTAGAACAGCGGGATAAAAGTGTTTTTAACCCAGATTATTAATCACAGTCTCTTGACTCATCAGAGAAACCCATTGAAGACCAAAATATAAATCATATCATAAAGCAATTAATGCATTTTAGTTCCTTAAATTCAATTTTTCAGGTAAATACCTCAAAGTTCACATTAAAATATTAGTATAATCCATTTTTCTGAGAAAAAGACACATTTCTTAGACAAGGTCATTAAACAGCCCTGGATTGGCTTCCAAGGGACACAAAGTGTGTAATAATTTATGTTGCCTTAGAGCCACTTTTTAAAATTTAGGGAAGCATCAAGCTGGTTTTGAAACCAATTGGCAAGAAGAAATCTAAAGACTTCAATATAGTTTTTTCCGCACAAAACTTTGGGTGAATATCTAGATAATTTGTTTTAATGGGGCATCAGATATTACAGAAAAGTTTGTTTTTATCTAATGAACAGTTCACTTTTCTTTAGCAAAGTTTGAGGAATGCCATATGTGATGTAGAATAAACATCAAAAATATGAGCATAACCTTGATCTTTGCCTAGTTCTTCCTTCTCCTTTGTCTCCCCTTCCTTTTCCTTCCCTTTCCCCTTCCCTCCTTTCCTTTCCTTTCCTTCTTATTAAATGTTTAAGTTTTCTGTTGGTTATAGCTGGATGGTTATGCTATGTCTAGGCTTCTGTCAGTAGCTGATGCTAGATCTTGCTTTTCTGGTTTTGAAGAAAGCTGAGATAATTGCTTAGGTGGAGACATGATACTTGCTGGCCCAATATATGTAATTGGTTGCATTGAACTTATGACATAAATTATTAATATCTACAGAGAACTAAAAGATTCAGAGAAATGATATACTGAGTTATTTTCATTGCATTCAGAACATCCTTTTTGGATATATCACCATATGAAGGAAACTTATTCAATCTTCATATTTTAGATTGGCTGCCGAATACCAGAGGAACAGATTTTTGTACCAAAACCTGTATGTGAGAGCTGCTTAGAGTTATAGGGTTGGAAGGGATCTTGGAGATCATCTAGTTCAACCCACTGCCCAGGAAAGGAATGCTGATCCCTTCCCAGTCAAATGACTGTCCAGTTGAAAAAGCACCTTTGGATGTCCACTCTTAAATAACTTTATATAAATATGATAGCAAGGGAGTTCTATCTATAAAGAATTATAAGTAGTGATATAGGGGTGATTCTTGTCAAAGGATTGCATAATGAAATTAAGGGCATTTTTCCCCACCCCCATGACTCATTTTGTCCTTCTGTAATGCTCTGTTCCTGCAACTCAGAATTGCAAGATGATACTGCACATTTTAGTAAAATATCATTGAATTTCAGTGTGGAAATGAAAAGCCATGAAAAAATGGCTTTTGGTGAAGATTAAGCAAGGTGAATTTCCTATTAATGTTAAAAATAATCCCAAGGACATACACTCTTTTCAAGTAAATGTGAACCAAAATTTTTGAATTAGTCCTTTCCAATCATGGCCTTTTTCTATTAATGTATGTGGATACAATCTTAGATTTGTACTGTTGCTCAAACGGAAACTTCCCTGATATGTTTTCCCCAACTCAGTTGGCTAAGAATTTCAGGACTTGCAATCACTACATATTTCTAGATACCACATTAAGTAAAACACTTAAGAGATAGTGATACTGAGGCTATTCTATAACATGTTATTGAATGCTGGGACTTTTACTGTTCATAACCTCAGGGTGTTAGTTTTAATTTTTTACACAACTTTACCACACTTTTATGAACTATAATTCTCCTGATGCTTGACTGTTTGCTTAGTATGTTTTGTTAATAATACTATAAAACAACTTTAAACACTATGAAGCAATCTATAATTGCTTTTTAGCTCCTCTTTCCTGATTGATGTTGGTTTTAATTTTGAAGTTAGCATTTGTTGAACATATCTTGTGATATATGATGAACAATCTGTTTATGTTAATATGAAAATCAGTATTAATAATAAAATACATAGCACACCCAGCCTACTTATTAACAGCTTCAGTATTGTTCAGATGAATTTAAAGGGGGGGGGGTTATGTTAATTTTTTTTCTCCCTCTCACCCAACACTTTTCCCCCCATGAAATCGTTTGCAGAGGATGTTGCATAAATAAACAATACATATTTGTTTATGAGAAGCAGCCAGAGGTTAAATAAAAAGATAGGAAGTTGTACATTCACTGTTTAAAGAATAAAATACAATGTATGAAAATGTGCATGGATCTGATGGAGGATGGTTTTCAAGATTAGAAAAGGGTATGGAAAGGTTATAATTTAACCTCAGATTTAACAAGTCTTTTTTTTTTAAACCTCATGCCTTTAATTTCTTTAGCTTATTATTTGTATTTACTTACCCTAAGGGGGTAGCCTAATTAGTATGTATATATGTACATTCATTACTTTTGTTTTGAAAGCACAATCTTTAATTAAAGTGGCAGAAGGAGGAGCAAATCCAGGGCAAATCAAGGAAAATACAAGTTTTATATGGGACAAATTTCAGGGGGGGGACACTGTTTAAAATTACTAAGGGAAAACAAGAGGGATTTTCATAATGTGTATTGTGAAGACAATTATAAAAAAAAGAAAACAGGAAAAGGAAGTGGACTGTCTGATCTTAGGGGTGCTTTTTTGTTTGGATTTTTTTAAAAAAATCCTTTGGAAATATTTTGCAAGAACTTGGCATCCGGTAAAGAAAAAAGCTTATAGGAGTATGTTCTTGCAGACTTTTTAAGTTCTTGGCCAAACTATTGATCTTTATATGGCATTAATAGCCTATAAAGCTCCCATGGATTTGTAATAAAAATAAAGAGTTTAGGTATCCTAAATCCTGACAACAACAAAAGTTCCATGTACTCATTTCCACCAGTGGTGCGTTCCTAACCGGTTTACTACCAGTTCGCTGAGTGCGCTCATACACAATTGAACGAAAATTACTCAGAAAAGAAGGAAAGCAGCTGAGAAGCGGCGTTTCAGTCTGCTGCCCCAGATCAGCTGGGCTTCGGAAGCTGGAATAAAGATAAGTATAACCCAGGGGTGGGCAGGCGGGCCCACTTTTAAAAAAACCAGAGAACCGGTTCACTCTCTTGTTTGAAAGCAGCACTACTGGTTCGGGAGAACCGCTCTGAACCGGTAGGAATCCACCACTGATTTCCACTACAAGAAAAAATATCCTCCATTTATAGGCAGATCATTTTATATTTCCCATTGTGTTGTTTGAATTGACCCCCTCACATGTGCTTCCCCTTCACATGTAAGTTTCTGTCCAGTAGGTCAGAGGGACAGAAAACGAGTTGAGGACCACGTATAGCTTGTCAAACAATCTTTTTTTGTGACTCACAGGGCCCCTTAGGATATGCAGGGTTTTTTTCATCCCACATTTTGGGAGGTTTGGAAAGCAAAATATATAAATTATGATTTACAGTTGCATGTGGTATCCAGTTTAGCTCTTAAAACTCAATGACTCCCACTCCCTTGCAAAATGCCTATGGTCCTACTGACATTTGAAGTACAGGCAATCCTAGACCTATGACCACAGTTGCACCGAAAATTTTGGTTGTTAAGTGAAACAGTTATTAAGTGAATTTTGTTCCATTTTATGCACTTTCTTGGCACAGTTTTTAAGTGAATCACTGCAGCTGTTACATTAGTAACATGATTGTTAAGTGAATCTGGCTTCCCCATTGACTCTGCTTGTCAGAACATCGCAAAAGAGGATCACATGACCCCGGGACACTGCAACTGTCATAAATATGAACCAGTTGCCAAGCATCCAAATCACGTGACCTGGGGAATGTTGCAGTGGTTATAAGTGTAAATAATGGTCATAAGTCACTTTTTTCAGCGGGCCTTATAACTTTGAATGGTCACTAAATGAACTGTTGTAAGTCAAGGACTACCTTTATAAAGTTTTTTATTTTTATCTTTATGTTTGCAACAGGATGTGCTGATTTTGGGATATTGCACTTTAAATCTCTGCTTGTTTAAACAACTCAGCAAAATTATGCTGTCTCTTTTATGATCTCATTGGGCGATGTGGCATGAAGCACAAGGTGTGAATTAACAATATGGGCCTCTCAGTGTGGATAAAGAAGCAAAGGGAAAACCACTTAGTTGTGTGCTTGTATCCACATGAATGAGGTGTGGCTTTTCAAGGGCAGTGTATTTGGAATAATTTAATTTGCTGCTTAGCAAAATGAAGACTACAAAGATGTGACTGACTTATTTGAGCAAATTCATTGTCATTCTGCACTGATTTGACCAAAAATTGAAGTTCTTTATCATGAAAATAATATGCAACTCTCTCACCTAGTACGCTTCTACAATTTGACGAAAAAATGCAAACAAAAAAAAATTGTGGTTAGTTTTGTGCAAGACATTGTGGTTTCAGAAGCGGAAGTGATTATCTAGAGCTGGGTTTTATAAAACCCAAGTTCACAAAGCCATTAGTCTACTCTTGTTTAAACTGTTTTGCTTACTCTTAACCTATGCTAGCGTCCTAGAAAGCTGATTTTCCTTGGAGGAGGAATATACATCAAATACTTGTTGCCTTTCAGTTTATGAGGGAATTATTTGTAAATTTTCTATTTTTAGAATATAAATTGTTAAGCTTATTTGAAATGCTTTCATTTGTGAGAAGGGAAATAGCAAATGATAGCAGTGTTTCCAGCTATCACAACTTAGAGATCTCCCATGTAATGTGAGAATTTTAGAGTTGTCTGAACTCTTTCTATTATTGTTCATTACTGGGGTTTTCCAATTGTTGTTGTCAGGCATTAAGTAAAAGAAGCAGCTGATAATCCTTTTAAATATTATTTTTATATATGTAGCTAATGTACTGTCTCAATCCAACTGGATCCAACACAGTTTACAGTACCTATAATACATATTGCAATAATGTAACTCTATAACTATAGCAATATAGATCATAATAATAATGTCAATATAGGATAGAAAAGTATTGGTGCTTTTGAAATTCGGTGTTGGAGAAAACACCTGAGAATACTGTGGACAGCCAAGAAAACAAATAAATAGATCCTCAGACAAATCAATCCAAAATTTGTATTAGAAGCACAGATGGTCATCAAATATTTGATGTACATTTCCTTGCATTGCTCCTACACTTTATGCTCCTTTGTGGTGGACAAATGGGGGCTTAAGTCTGTTGCCCTCTGTTGGCCAGATGTAGATGCCTCATTGATCACAACTGCACCTCAGGCCAAAGGTTTTTTCTGTGTGCATAGGACTATGACCCTGGAATGCTTGTGCAATTATTCAACTGATTGTTGATTAAAAGATGAGGTTAAATAAAGCCGCATTGAAATGCTAGTAGTAAAATGTATGATGGTTTTGTTTCCCCAGATGTATATGTACCTTTCCATTTTACCTTCTATCCTACTGAAATGTGCATGAGGCATGACGGACTAAAATATCTATGGGTTCCTAATTCATGGATGAGTAGAAAGTTTTGACAGTATTACCAAAATAAAGTATTTTTAGGTATATTGTTTCTTTGCTTTGAAAGAGCAGCTGATTCTTGAACATTGTACAATGTATTTTAAAAACTGTATCTTTGCTAGAAATCTGAGATTTGTCAATTTGTTCTCAATTTGTTCATATTGCCAAAATATTTTTCCCTGACGATTCATTGACACTAAAAACTTCCTGATGTGAACTTAATAGTTTTCCCTAGTGTTCTGAAGTGTGTCTGATTTATATTGCACTCAGTATTTAAAAGATACGGGATTGTGTCCATTAATATTGAAAAAGTATAGATATGCCAACTGCTGATGAAAATGGTTAGAATTAAGATTATTAGTATATGCACATATACAGTTGTGTATTTGGACATGTTTTTTAAATAACTACGATCATTTTATAAGGTGAATGTAGTGTAGTAATAGAAGAAAATAAAATAGATCTTTGAGGTACTATTATTTTTAATCTTTTACATTTGGGTAACCTTGCAGTAGTATATAAGGGGATGATATGAGCATCAATACGTGAATTGAATTGTAATTGAGTTAGAGCACTGGGCAATGAGATTTTCCCTTTAAAAAGTATATGGATATAATGTCAGGAAAGTTTCAAAATCTCTTGAAAGTCATTGCAATTGAAAGCAGCCCTTTAAAATATTTATTTCCTAAGAAATATTGGGTCCTGCCTTTCTACTGCAGACCCAGCAATGAAAAAACAATGGTATAAATTAGCTTTTTCTGTTTCTGGAGCTAGTGTATGTTACTAGTTGCAAGGGAGAAGGGATAGAGTAAGCAGGGTTGCATAAGTCCTTTGGAAATTTTACTAATATTAAGATGAAAATAACTGAAAAGATGGCCAAGACTTGAAAAGTGTATATTAACTCCATTCTACGAAATAAAATGTTATTTATTAAATAGCAAATAATTGGAACAAACACAAATGTTACTGCTGGGCTTAGAGATGTTTTAAAAGTATTCAGTCACTCGAGTAAAACCGCAAACTTCCTTCTTAAACATTCCATTACTGTTCTTTTTTTCATTTTACTATATAGACATTAACTTCAATTAGATTACTGTGTATAAATTTGTTTGTATGTCAGCATATTTGCAATAAACTGTAGACCAGTTACCTACTATAGCAGCAGAGTATTTTAGAAAAAATTGAGAAACATTCAGAAATCCAGAATGTATATACTGATTCCAATTTGTATCCTCTCCTTAAAATGGTTTTGTAAATTTTGTAGAGAAACCTTGTAGACTAGAAGTTTATATATTATTCTATGGTGTATAATTTACATTCTTTTCACATAACTACTGTATAAAGAAGTATGTCAAGATTAATAAGCTTGTGACCAACTGACTTTTGTTTATTTAATGTTACAGAACACCTGAGTGTCCTTTGTTTAAGAAATTATATAAATAACAGTGTTTAGATCTTACATTTTTATTTGCCACAATATTTATTTAACTACTATGTGGAAAAATAATTCCACTTACCAAAATTAATGAGGAAATATTGCAGAATTATTTTCTGGTAACAGCTGAACTTTGGAAAAAAGGTAGGAGATGGAGTCAATTGTATTTGTACCTCCCAGACTCATTTTTTAAAATAGATATATACTTTTTCAAACAGAAATTGGTTCTGTTTGAACATCTGCAATATGTTTTCCTCCCCTTCTGGCTGAATATATTCACCTTCTCCTCTGGTGATAAATTGTATTGAATATTAGCATTTAAACTCTTAGCCATAAACTTTATTGTCAATCCCAAGGTATTGTTTTGCATTTCTCATTAAGAAATTGAATTTCTG
The DNA here is from genome assembly GCF_051295495.1 of Thamnophis sirtalis. NCBI lineage: Eukaryota > Metazoa > Chordata > Lepidosauria > Squamata > Natricidae > Thamnophis > Thamnophis sirtalis. The sequence goes on along the minus strand of NW_028261382.1, from coordinate 96,074,174 downwards.
TGAGCTGTTTGGTATTCTCAAGGTGTTCATATAGTATCACTGATAATAAATCTTGCCAAAGGGAAATCTAAGGCTATTTAGTAGCACTGTATGTATTCATTGCCATTCAACTCCCATTAGTGATGAGGCCTCAGTTCCTTGGAGATTTGTCCATATCTGCTGTGCGCAGCTCTGAGAATCTGCTCATTTCCCATGCCTGACTTTTCATTTGGGGTAAAGGTCTGTGAATTCCATATAAATATTTACAGCTACTTTGTTGTTATGTCAGAAGGCTCTGATTGGTGAGTTCTTACAAAGAATAATGTCTCTATTAAACTGAAACAGAGAAGAATAAAGTAGGACTTAAAAACTTAATGTGCATAGGCACCTGTGTTGGCATCTATACCTCTGTAGTGTTCTTCAAACAGCCTGATTTTAAAAAAATGATTGAATTTAAATCAATAAACAAAAGGATATTAATTGTGTGACTAATACTCTAAAAACCTATAATATAAAAACAAGGTAATACTGGATTTCTTGTTGATAGACATTTATATTTTCTGAAAGCCTGAAGCAATGAAGCAAAACAAATTGAGAGAGTTTGGGAAAAGAAGCCATTTTGAGAAAACTTGAAATATATGCAGTATTGATTTTAGCAAACATTAGTGATGTAAAGTTACTTTATGGCATTGTAAAATGAATTTGTTGCTCACAAAGGTATGTTTGATTTATAAAATTTAAAATATGATTTCTTCAATCTTAAACTAATTGACACAATTTACTTCAAAATATTCTTTATAAATAGAGATACAAGTTGTTGAACTAGGAATATAACAATTCATAATTAGGTTAAACAGGCAGGCAAAATGAAATGAAAAATAAAAAAAAATGGCAATAAAACTAAAATTATTTATTAATAGATTTGCCTTGTACCAAAGAACACTTTTTCAAGTTTCTTAAGATCTTTTGTTATTTATCATGTTCATAAACTCATGAACATTGAAGATTTGTTTATTTATTAATCTAATGTATGAATTCATTTCTGCAAATTTAGTACTTGACTATTTCTCGGTAATAATTGCTTGGTAGGTGGCATGGCTGGTAAATGCAGTAATTCAGGTGTGTTCAGATTTCTGCTAGCTTTGTTTTTAGAGCTGCAGAATATTTTATAAGTATTGTTTGCTTTATAGCAGAGTCAATATTAAAAAGCAATAGCATTGGTTAGCCCAAATCAGGCTTTATCAATAACTTAAAATTTACAGAAGATTTTAATTCTCTGGTATTTTAATTATTATTTATAGCTTCATTGTTTTAAAATGTTTTACATTATGTTGCATGTTAAATGTTCGTTAGTATATATTAAATAATATTTTATCCTAGAAAGACAAGAGGTAAGCTACCTTATCTCTTCTAAAATCTGTGTGCTGCCTATTCTCATTTAAATATCTCAATTTAAAAGGCAAAAAATAAACATGGGCCCAACCTGGATAATGTCAGGTTCAACAAAAGTTAAGTAACACACCATATTTGTTTATGGAGAGGGACAAGAGGTGATTGGATTACTTAATACTTAAGAGAAATTTAAAGAATGAGGAACAGATCTTCCAGAATTGGTTGGTGTTTTTCTTCCTCATCACAATATCTATGTCATTCCATGCATTGAAACATTCAGAAATGAAGTGCTGAACTATATGGTGACACATATTGATGTATTTTCCGGTAAACTGAAATATAAACAAAATATCCATTATACTGTATAGTAATTGTTTCTAATATCATTTTGGTAACATTATTGGAACAAATTGGATCTTCTACCTTAGCATTGATTATGAAAATTGATATTTCTGTTCAAAATGTAATTATATTCTCCCTTAAATTACATCTTGTGAAATACATGAACATTGCAACAAACACTGCCTATTTTCTTCAGTTGCATAGATGCTGGTTAACAGAACTGCAGCCATCATACTGCCTAGGGCATGGTTAGAGTTGAGAAGATTTACATTAATCAAACACAAACAGACAGTGTAGCGTGAAGAAATGTCTCTCCTGCCAGCACTGCTCACAATCCTAATTAGGTTTATTGGGGCAGAAAAAGAAAACATGTCCCTCCACTGCTCTCTGTCTTCCGCACGTTGGTTAAGTTGCTAACTCCTCTTTGAACTGCTCTCTTAACCTTTGTTCATTCCCTCCTGCCAGAGGAAGGCCTTGATTTCTGAATATTGTTCCTAATGTGGCTTATAGTTGGCAGGCGTTAATTTCAGAAAGACCTGGCAGACCAGAGGAAAGCAGCAATAGGCAAACAAATAAAATGTTCTTAACTTGGAAGCCATGTAAAAATATTCAACAGGGTTAAATGAGAGAAGTTGAGGGAAAAACAGCATTGGGAGCCTGGCAAAAATCTAGTTGAGCATAGAGTAGAATTGGAGTTATAACCAGGTAGAGCATGGACAGTGAAAAGAAAACTTTTGTGAAAATTGTATAATAGTGGGAGGTGAGCTAGAGCATTAATTGTCATCTTAGTAAATGAGCCATATAGCAAGATAATTAGGAACCCTTTTAAAATAGAATAAAGCCTTTTGTGGTGAAAGAATTGTACGTTTTTATAATGACAACCAGTTGCTAGAGACATGATAATAGATTCACTTTCCTACATATCATTTTGTTCTATGTTTATGGATCAAGAAAATTAAAAACTAAGGTTGTGAAGGATAAAACCTCTAATGCGAAATTTGTTAAAGTGTTTGTGAAAGTAACACTTTCAGTTTTGATGAAGTGGCAGCACGTCCATCATGTGCCAGAAAATGGAGAAGTAGCCAGACCTGAAACTATTACAGTCACTGCATAGTCAATTATAATAGATCAATTCCCTTATATCTAAAAAATAAGATATCGGAATGCCTGATCTTTCTTTAAAAAGTGAACACATAAAAATACTACAAAGCAAAAAACTGTGATTCAGTATTCCCTGTTCTAGTGCCTTCTACTTCTGCATTTTAGGATGATGGCTGTTGTACTTCAGTACTCTGGAGACAATTTGAGATAAGTTGTTTCATACCATTTCATGGCTTTGATATCAGTTATTTTCATGTTTACCTTTTGCTTTGTGCTGAAGCTATTTTGATTTTTAATTTAGTTGACCATTCAGGATAAATGAATGCCCAGATATAAAGCATACTAATTCTTTCTGGTAGGAATATTTCCAGAAGAGCAATATAAATAACTATATTATAATCCATTTTGCTGCTCTCCTAACACCACACAGTTCAGTAAATACTGGGAGGGAAAACTGATGAAACCCCACCTCCTTTTTCCTGCCTCCCAACTGATTAAAAGCCTTCAGTGATTTTAAAGCATCTCTTTAAAGAAACCTTCAAAACCAGATAGATAGCAGGGTTTTTTTTTCTTTTTAAGATTTGGCTTTTGAGTGGAATGACTTTTCCTGGATAATTTTTTTTTAAAACCCAGGTAATCTCCATGTCTTTGTTTCCTTATATCTGATGCAGTTAAAAAAAGAAGAAGCTGGGAAATAGCTTACTATGAGAGTATATGGCAAGCAATATATATATATATAAAATACTAGTTAGTATATGTATTCTGTGCAGCTAGGTTATCGTTGTGCCCTGGCTTTTCTGAGAGATGGTTTCTATTTTGTGAAAGCATATTTTGCTCTGGTTAGCCTCTGTTTGAGAACAAAGCTTTTTGACAGCCAAGAAAGATGTCTTGCATGGAGGAAGCAGGCAGCAATACTGTTCTCTTGATCAGAGATTCTGGGCTGAATGCAAACCCTTATCCTGCTTTGTAAGAAGTCGCTTGTGATTTACCCATACGCAAGGCTGGCTAATGTCTCTGTAGTAGTTATTGTTCAGTGTTAGTAAATGATTATAATGGTATTGAATATCTTATTTGCCTTTAACAACATTGTAAGAGGGAAACACTGTGTTTAGTAATCAAGGTGGCTAATAGGAATGAACCAGGGAATATGGGGCTTTTTGGAAAACAAATGTTACATAGTCTGCAATCTATTTTAATTTGACAATTTCAAAATTGGATCAGTGGAGTTTTGCTATAAACCCCTTTGAAATATGATTACTGGCTGGGTTACATTATTGTTGCTTTTTTTAAAAAAAACAGTCTGCGAATTAGGTTGTCAGTTTGTATATTTTATTAGGTTGTCAGTTTGAATATTCAATAATATTACTGGTCCAGAACTTGAACAACTAATTTGAAAGATTCTATTGTCAATATGTGTCAATATTGACACATATGCTGAATAATATGCTGATAAAAGGCTCTGTGATGCTTTGTGACAACATGGGAAGTGTCTATATCCATTTGCAATTATCACAGATAATGCATGTCTCAGCAGGTGGCAGCACCTCACTCACCTTATCTCAGAAATATTGGACCTGGTAGTATGTGGATAGGAGATCACCAGCGAGTATATTCAAGGCTAGACAGGGAAATTGAAAAAAACTTCATGTAAGTAGACAGTAGTGAATCGCATCTATACATGAATGTTTCCATTAAGTTATCAGCAATCAACCTGACTTAAAAAAGACTTCACTTTTATCATCGCCTGTTAAAGCATTGAAGTGAATTAGATACACTGAGTAGAAGAAGGATGCTCTAAACTAATTTTATTTGAAGTATTTTTTTTTAGAAGAAACAGAGGAAGCATATTTTTTCCTAGAAAAACATCATTCCAGTTACTCTTGTCTTTAGGCCACCTCATGTAATCGTTCACTAAAAAAGGCATTATAAATCTTCAGCTTTCTTTCAATTAGTAACAGCAAAGATTTTGTATTGCATAAGATGGTCTTTTTTTAGCTTTAGAAACTTTAGAGCTCAAATAAATTTGAGCTGAGTTAGAGATCATATGCTTTTTAAATGTCAGTTCCAGTATCTTCAGGCAAAGCTAGATAGGGTGCCTGTGTCGAATTTTAGAGAAGTTCCACTCAGGGCAGAAAATACTGATCTAAACAGACCAAGGATCAGACTTGATAGGAGCAAGATCCTGGTTGCTATTCAAATTAAATAATATGCTCTTTATATCCTGACTATCCAGAAATTCTTAGCAAATCTTTTTTTCTTTAGGAGTTACTGTAGTAGATCCCGCAGTACAGCTGATCATAGCAACTAAATTGAAGATGAATGAAATGATCAATAGAATTTTATACCTCATTAATGTAAAGGCTCAGCCTGCTGGTCAAACCATAAAGATTATCCACCTTAGAAGAATAATTTATAAAATTATTATATGGAGAAGAGCCAGTAATTGTGGTTTATCCTTTGTTTTTAACAGGGTTATTTCACAGTCATACATTTTAAGCTATTGAGGGCCAGTCCTTGTTGCTATATGCCTCTATTTGATTGATCAAATATGTTGTGAGAATCGTATACAATGAAACATATGCCAATGTGTAATTCATATATTTTAACAAATGTACTCTTATTCCTTGCAATGTAGGGCAGCTTTCTGTGCTTATACAGCAAGAAATATAGTAAAAATAGAGACTAGGAATCTCAGAAATTTATTCTGTGAACTTCTAGTCATATTTATTGGATTTTAATTTTCAGTACCATTTAACATAGAAGATGAAAATATTTTGGATACTTGGGAAATCTAATTATTCAACTCCTTCAAGTACAGTCTAAAATTATCGTAATGTTCCTTGCACAGATTTGAAGTAGAAGATCTTAATAGCTGTTTAATGATGCAAAGCATGTGAAATGCAGCTAATAGATACAACCATTAAAATTGCTGTAAGCTTATTGGGCTTATTATAGTTATGACTGTGGTAGGTAAAATAAACAGGTGCTTTATATGAAAATCGACTCTTGATCCACCTAGCTCAGTGTTGCCTATTTTTAGACACAGTTGTTTCCCAACCCCTTGAAAGATGCTCGAAATTTCGAATCTCCTGCATCAGACATAGGTTTTCAGTCATTGAGTTATAAAGCCTTCCCTTGATTATTTAGATTATCTCTGCATGGAAATCTATATCTTATATTTTTGAAACAAAAGATTCCAGGTAGATCTTACATTAAGCATACTTGAGTTTCAAATTATTAAATGTAATTGATATATTTATATTCTTTACTTTGTCTTCCAGGTTCTCAAAGTCATAATTACAGAGCCAAACTTCTAGAATTATTTTGATTCGTTTAAAGTTATTAATAAAATGTTGTTTGCTTCCCATAATAGTTGTTTGTGCCACCCATAGTTGTCTTCAATGAGATGGGCAACTATACAAAGTTTATATATAAATAATAACATACTTTATAGACTCAGTTTATCAAATTGTATTCTCTGTTAATAGAAGAGGGATTTTTCTCAACTTAACTTTATTGTATTGGTTCAGAATTTCAGGTTTTGCCCAATGCAGCAGAATCTTAGAGACTAGAAATCTATAAAATAGAACTCTTCAATGCCATGCTGTTTACCAGTAATTATTTGCAAATTAAGAATAACTAGTGGTGTTAGATGTGTTAAATCTCAGTGCAATGTGACTTCACATGTATACTGTTTTTCTTTATTTTTTCTTTAAAAATAGGATAAGCCAAGTACATTAACATATAGTGGAAATACACCAAGGGGAGGAGGAGTAGGGAAGAAGAAAGATGGGTAGAGAGGGATGGGAGAGAGGGTGGGGGGGGAAGGCGAAAAGGAAGGGGGGGAGCAGATCTGGAGAGAGGAGTGGTAGAGGGCGAGGGGAAGTAGGGTAGAGGAGGAGGATGGAGGGAAGATAGAAAGTTGGAGGGTGGGGGAAGAAAGAGGTGTATGAAGAATGGAAGAGGTATATTGGGCTTTTATTTTCTGGGGCATTGTTGACAAGCGGAATTGATGCAATTATTGTTTAATACTGTATGGTGTATACATGTGAGTGTATGAAAATGAAAATAAAATATATTAAACCGAAGAATAATTAGAAAAATGGAAGCCAGTTCTGATTGGCAGGTTCATTATGACTAAAGTAGTTTACTACCCTGTTTGTAGAATGAATTATCAATGGTAAAAAAGTGAATATTTTTGGGAAGAACAGTATTTGATAGGAGAAATATTTGACATTTTTTGTTGTAGTTAAAAATCCTTTTTCGTAAGTGAGCACAAGTTCGGCAGCAAGTTAAGCCTTTGACAACACTCTGGCTCCCACTTACAGTGCAGTACAATGGCTACATTGAGTATAGCTGCTGGGGAAGCCCTCCTTTCCTGCTGATTTTGTAAATGCAGTTCTTTCTCTGTGAAATATCCTGACATCAGCTTTTGGAAAAATCCAAGGACCAGTGTCATGGAACAGTGCTAAAGAGCTTGCTTCAACGAGGGCTGAATGGCTAGACTATAGCTGAAACTTTAGTAACTAAACTCTTACAGTTTCACTGTATTTATACTTCAGTTGAGAACCATTTCAGGGTAGTGATTAAAGGACAAGGCTAGAAGCTTGGAAGCAGTGAGTTTCAGTCCTGAAACCAGCTTTGTAAATTTGTTCGGTCTCGCTCTCTCAGCTCTAGGAAGAAGGTAGTGGCAAAAACCACTCCTGAAAATACCATCAAGATAGTCCTTGCTTAGTGACCAGTCACTTAACTATTATTTGAAGTTAAAAGGTAAAAGGTTCTCCTCACACATAAGTGCTAGTTGTTCTCAATGCTAGGGGGCAGTGCTCATCTCCGTTTCAAAGCAGAAGAGCCAGTGCTGTCCGAAGACATCTCCATTATCATGTGGCCTGCATGACTAAATGCCAAAGGCGCACGGAACACTGTTACCTTCCCATCAAAATGGTCCCTATTTTTACATGCTCACTCCATTACGCGGCGCTAGGGATTTGAACTGCCAACTTTTCTGATCGACAAGCTCAAGAGTCTTAGCCACTGAGCCACTGCTTCCCTTATTTGAAGTTACAACAGTCTAAAAAAAATTTACAACCCATTCTTGAAGTAACAACTGTCCCCCTCCCACAGTCATATGATTGCATTCTGTGCCCTTGACTGCTGGCTCACATTTGTGACTAATTGCAGCATCCCGTGGCCAAAACCATTAATTAGGGGAAATGGATTTGCTTAGCATCCACGTAATTCACTTAACAGCCATGTGATTTCCTTAATGGCTGTTGCAACAATCAGTCGCAAAAATAGTTCTAAAATCAGGTGAAAGGATATGGTGATCCACTTAATAGCCATAATATCTTGACCAGAATTACAGGCCCTACCCCACTTAACTGAGTGCTACTTATATGTTCAAGAGTCAAGACTGGCTCAAATTTTGAAAACAAAACAAAAAAAAACCCTCAGCTGTTACATAACACTTTTCCTAATATAGACATTAATTCATTACTTAAGGGTGGGATTCAGAGAGGCCCAACTTTGCATTTGATATGGCATTCTATGTATGATAGTGTGGTATATGTTTGAAAAACATACTGTTTTTATAATTTGCTGAGTAAGACCTAATGTTTGAAATGGGCTGAAAAGTTAGTGGAATATAATGTGCCAGTTTTGAACCCCTTTCAGACATCATACAATAATGCCTCCAGTGTTAGTCCTCCCTGAAAAAAAAAAATACTGTACACATACTTTGGATGAGTCATACAATATCATCTGATGTGGTCATCTCAAGATAATTTGTAAGGATTGTCAGTTGGCTGCCCCTCTGATTTCCTGTTTTGATAGTGCTGACTATCTCTGCCTCTTCAGTTCATTGTTATAAGCAATACAATAGCAGTTGCAATTTTTAACTTAGCGCAGTATGAAAAAACTTTTTTTTAACTTTTTGTAAGAATCATCACACAATATCAGCGCAGTAGAGTTTATTTTGTAGAACTTCTCTTGAATAAACACAAAGCCTCATTCTAAGAGGAGTGGGATGATACAGTATTCACACAGGTGTAGTATAGTTTTAAAATAAGACTGTCCTCTTGTTCAAAACATGCCTGACATAACAGTTATTGAAAAGAAGAAAGTATACCATATTTTCTGGACTATAAGACACACTGGAGTATAAGATGCACGAAGATTTTGAAGAGGTAATTTTTTTAAAAAAGTATTTGCCCTCCAGGAGCACTGTGCAGGCATCCCAAATCTTCTGCCTGCCCCATTTTTTGTGAAATGGCGCGTGGGAGGGTTTGGAGGAAAAAACAGGATGTGCAGAGGGTTTGGGAGGCCTGTAAAGTGCTCCTGGGGGCAGGGAAGGCAAAAACACCCCCATTTTTTGTGAAAAACAGGCCCGTTTTCACTCATTTTTGCCCTCTGCAGCCCCCAGGAATACTCTGCAGACTTCCCAAACCTTCTGCACGCCTTGCTTTTTGCAAAAAAATGGGATAAGCAGGGCGGTGTTTCGGAAGGTCAAAAATGGCTGCATTCAGTGTATAAGACACACCCAGATTTTCACCCTCATTTTTGGGGGGGGAACGGTGTGTCTTATACTCTGAAAAATATGGTGGTTCATCATTGTTGCTATACCAGATGCTAGTGTCGAAGCATGGGAAAAATTATGAAATACTGGTGCTTGAAGTTGATCTTGAACACTTATGGAAAAAGAAATCTGTTGATATTAAAGCCCTTGGAGTGATATCTAAAGGATTTCCTTGATATCCAGAACTATTTAATTTATTGAACCCAAACACCCTAATTTTACATAAAAACACGCTGCAGGGAACTGCCTATATTCTTAGATGCTGCCTAAATAATTCTTAGTGTGGTATGTTGGAAGGATAGTTTTACCTCCATGGTAATTTTGGTATTAAACCATGTATTCAGCATATAATCATCTTCTGTGAAATATCTAATTCATACGAGTCAAAATATTCCCCTTGTATATATGCTTTGTTTGTGATGGCATATTAAAGTTAGCGTTGGCTTTTATTGAATTATACAGAAAAGAGCAGGATTTTAATAAAGACAGGACATTTCTCTAAATTAATTTGTTATCTTGATCTTTTATGCATACTATCGGTAAGAGATAACATTTCACAGTGGAAGGGAAAGACTAACATTCTAAGGTCCCAGTCTCTAAGGAGTGGCAGTGCATAATAGCAATATATCAGATTATTTGTGGTTTTCTCTGTCTGTTTTGCTATCATTACTCTATTTGCTCCTCCCTCCCCTTCAGGATGGATGAAAGGAGGGAAAACCGGGAATCTGGCTTGTAGCCGATAAGGTTCTGAGAATCTATCCCAGAAGCCTTTTGTAAAATTTGTCCTCTTGACATTCCAAGTTTCGCTTGGAAGCTAGATTTTTATGTAGAAAGATGAAGGTAGAGAAAATAAATATGGAATTCTCAGTAATGCACTTCTAAATGTTTCTCTCTAAACCTAGAAACAAATTTGCCCTATGTTTTAGTAACAGAATTGAAAAATGCTATAAATGCTAATACTGATCTTATTTAAGTTTTTTAAGCTTTGAAACAAAGCTGCTTAATTGTATTATAATGCTATACAGTTTATAGCCAATTTTCATTTGAGAGTTTTATGTACAGTAAAATGAGTTACTCAATTGTTTATGTGTGCAACAGATTCTTAAATACTTTTCTAATAGATGTTTTAAACAGCTTAGGATAAGGTGTATATTTGTTAAAATCTATTATATTGAATTTAGGAGTAAATTATTTTGTAGTTGATTGACTGAATGAATGGCTGAATTGTGTACTAGAACATTAGTTGTCCTGACAAATTTAACAATGCATCTCATTTTATGGATTCCAGTAATTTTATGATAATGAATTATTTCAATAAGTAGAAGAAGTATGATTTTTTTCATGTGGAAGAAAGGAATAGAATATTTATGTAATAGAATCACTATCTGAAAGACACCTTTACAATTGTTGTGTAATAGAATAGAATCCCATGAGCATATCATGGGGTTAAAATCTTCCATCTTTCTTTAGTTTTTTGTGGGAACCCAAACAACAGTTCAGATTTGTGCATCTTAAAATCAAAGTAATAAAAGAGATTTATCCTTAAATGTATTACATGGCGGCCGACATTGATTTCTTGTAATCTGGAAACAACTTATATGGTACTAACTATTTTATTTGTTATTTTGCTTTTCAGGTTTCCCCTCAAAAAACCTACAAGGTAAGTTTTTTAAGGTTTGATTTTCTGCATCTACTAAGTAAGTTCTGGTCCTCTCCCATCTTGCACTAAACCAATACGGAAGGTTTGAGATATATTTAGGTGCACCCCACTAACCAGATTGAATTTATCTGAGACATGAGAAATGAACCATGGATTCCTGCCTTTGGGTAAATTATTTTCTCCGAATAGAAACAATATGGAAAATGGGCATATATTAATGGGGTTCTTAAAATTAGCTCAATTTATGTAATGCAGTTTAAAAAATGATTTTGTTCCCCTTTCTGTTTGGCTTCAGGCATGGCAGCATTCTGAGCAGAGAGTCTCCAGCAGACAAGAAGCAGAAGGTCGAGCGCTGCATTAGTGCCCATGATTTTGACCCAACAGGTAGAATTACCTTCACATCTCAAAGAACACCCAAATCTTCCTGTTGTCCAGCTTTGGAATTAAAAAGTTGCCAAACCTCTTTTACCAATATTCTTTTCGAGGGCAATAACAGGGTTTCTGCCCTTTTTTTTAATTTTCCACTTTAATTGCATAATTTTTGTCAGTGGGGTTGCACACTGTTCTTTATCCTTGTGTTTTTGAGTTATATACCTCTGGAGTTGCATAGCAGATGGCACTTTGTTTTAAATCTACCTAGAAAAGTTGAAGACCAAGGTAGAAAACTATGCATTAAAGAAGACATATTTTAATGTGCAGATTATATAACAGATATGTTTTAGTTTTCCCCTGTGTTCTTATTTTGATTCAGTTTGAGACACTGACTGTTCTCTGTTTATTTTAGTTGGAAAACTAGTGTTGTGAATGTACCATCCTGTAGTACACTTTCTGTACTTACGAACAGAGCCCATCGTGAGCCTATTCTTTAAGCGTTAGAAACTCCAGCTTTGTTTGAGTGTAAAGCTTCAGGAAACAGATGTATGAAGCCTATCCAACAGTGTTAAACTGCATTACATTTTGCTCATTTGCCTGTGATTATACTCAATTGTATATATATATATTTCCTTCCAATTAATAGGGGTGACAGGATTAGCATTGATCTGGCAGTGTTATTGCCTCTCAAGGCCATCTGCTGGGAAACTATGAGATCAGGCTGCTGGAATAGACAAGCCAGAGGTCTGATCCAGCAGATCATTCTTGTTTTCTTAAAGAAAAAGCCATATCACTAGCAATTAGCCCATGTGGGCCATGGAAATGGGGAACTTCATAAATTTATATTTATTTTGCAGGCTTTTTCTTGATTATGGTGCAGCAGTTTAAAAAGTGCAATGTTGTTCAGTTCAACTGTCTTTGGGAATTCCTTTGGGTGGGTCTTGTATTCCATTTTCTCTTCAGTACTCAATCTTGCTCTGTAGATAACTGTCTGTTAGTTTGCTTGTCTATGGAGCAAATGCTTAACATCCCTCAGCTCTGGAGCTGAGGAGTGTTTTCTTCTGAGTGAAGTTGAGCTCAATTATTTTATATTTCTATCAACTTTAACTGGACACATTCATTTTCTTTCTTTTGTTTCCCTGTACTTGTAGACCATCTGTATTGCATTCAGAGTCTAATGCTGTCTTGGAAATTAGTCTGCATGTGAAGGTTCCACCCACCCCAACCTACTAACCCAGACTGACTGCTGTATGCTCCTAACTGTGTGACTGGCTTTGCGGGTGAGCCTCTTGGCCCCACATGGTGTGTTGCTTTTCATTTGTGCAATTTAGCTATTCTGTCTGTTATTCTCCCAAGAATTTACCACAGATGAGAATAACTTTGACCACCGCAGAGTGTGACACAGGAAGATGTATAACTACAGAGAAAAAAAAAACATATGCTGTGTTGGGATGAAATGTTTATTCCTTCTCTTTGCTTATACTTCACTAGATGAGATCTTGGGGGTAGCTCTAAGGCTTGAATTTTGGAGAATTGGCTATTCCCTGCATAACAAACATAATGTAGCATTTCCCCATCTGCAACATAAAAAGAATATTTCCTTAGAGTTTGACTGTGGGGTGAATGAAGTATGATCTTTTTAAGAGTTGGGCTTTTAATATAAAAGTAGCTGATATTTCCCAAATGTTGCCAAATTAGTACAAATGGACATTAAAAATAATTGAAATAAGAATAGCTGAAGGAATGAAAGTATATTTATACTTTTGTATGTCCCTACAGCATTGTGATTAGACATATTCAGGATCCTTTGACAGCATATCTCCTGAGAAGACATATCCATGAAGCAACACATCATCCTTAGCTATTTCAAGGATGGAGGGAAAAATATATATATTTTAAACTAACCAAGACTTCTCCCTTTCCCATTGTGGTTGGGATACTTCAAATATTAACTATTTTCTGGGTACCATTGGCAAATATAAGGCTTTGCATAAAAGGCTGTGCATTATATTTTTATATTTATAAAACATCTTTTCCAATTACTCTTTACTATAGAAAGGAGGGAGTTTGATTATGATGCCTTCTTTTTTTCTGTAACTTTACATTTGATGTTATCTATACAGTCAACTACTATTATTTCACATTCTGATTTCAGATGTTATCATCTCTGTATGCTCATATCTTGTTTGTGTTTTGCATGAATTAACCCAATTTTAGAAATCATTTTTAATGAAGTTTTTCCATGTTGGTCTCCATATTTCCTATATCTCTTTCTCCTTTTCTCCTGCTTTCGTGCAGATAGCTCCTCCAGGAAGACAAAGTATAGCTCAGAGGAGAGTAGATCCGAGACATATGGTAAGCTGAAGCAGCCACTGTAGCCTTGTGCCTTTGTTCAGTGTGTTCTGTTCAATTGTTCTGTATGCGCAAGGCCTCTGCCTTTTCCCTGCTATGCATGGCTAGCTTTGCATCAGGGGAAAGGACTGAGCTTTTAATGTGGCTTAAATGTGCAAGCTTGCTGGTGGATACTAACCTTTGTAGCGAATATTAGATGTTTTTTTATATTGTCTTCCAGGATCTAAATGACATCTTTTCTTTGGGTTGGAAAGTTTGAGGAATTGGCACTAACCATTATGTAGGTAAAACCATTTTCTGAAAGTGTGGAGTTGTACTCTTTGGAATATGATAGCAGTTTGCTTGAAAAAGGGACAGTCTTTTTATTTTTTTTTAGCTTCTCGGCCCTTGTGTAGGTACCTCTTTTATCATATGAAATATTTTAAAAATTCCATAGAACTGTAGCATGGAATGGATGACTTTCTAACTACAATGACATTTCAGTTAATTGCATGATAGAAACCTTTATAGCTTACCTTAATTTTTTATCTGCTACTATTTAACCCTATGAATAGTTGGATATAGCTTAAATTGAAACATCGAAAGCTGTTAAGATTGTTGCTCATAACCAGTTCCCAAAGATTTTCTTAGATTCCCCCCCACAAAAAAACCCCTATCTCTTCTGTATAGAGACAGAAAGTTTTATAAAATACATATTTCTGTCCCCTTGATTTATAGATAAGAGGCTGCAGAAATATCCATTAAAAAAAAGTCTCAGCCATCTCTTTAAAAACATTTTTTTTTAAAAAAAAACTTTGTTTGCAACTGTGGTTTTATCAGATTAAAATCCTTTTATGGTGATTTTATATAGTCCCTTTGCAGCTATTTGCACATTTTTCTACATTCAGAAAAACCATTTACATAACAATTTAAGAAATTGCAATGCAATTCTATTGTACAGAGGTGTAAGTACTAGTTTTAGTCTTTCCTAATGTACCACTGTGAGAAACCACTGCATAACAAAGTTTTTTTGTGTGCTATATAACTAATCTATCTTGTTTATGGGAATATTTAGTATGCGTATTAGCATTTATCTATAGTTTGTTTTCTCTGTTGCATGCTGTATCTTGACTTTTCATAAACATGTATAATAAAGCATGACTTCATAACACAACCCGTTTCCTCTCAGACTTCCTGCAAAAATTCTATGTTCAGTTACAATTGAACTGTGAAAGCTCCTCTCCTTTCCTTGCAGTAGTCATTTGCTTTCCTAGGTTGCTTCCTTTTCTCCCTCTTCTTTCTAGTCCTGAAATCTGTCGGAAAGTTTGCAATATTTGCTTTGGATAGGAGAAGCTATTTAAGAACCTTCCAGCAGAAAATACTGTGCTTTATATTGCTGATGACTGCAGTCTTTCTGCTTGCTTTTGGACATTGGGAAAAAAATATCTAAAAGTGTCAAAGGGGATTAAGGGTGTGGCAGTTACCTTTTTGAGATGAAAACTATTGAAATTCCTTTTCTGAATGAAAGGTCCATAGACCTTGATTGCTGTATGGAAAGATGTAAAGTAAGTAAGGAATGCCATTTTAGTGTGGATCAATCTCTTTCAGTCTTTCTGTTTCTTAACACCTGAAAGGATGTTTGCTATAAAATGGTTAAATGTTATTTTCCTTTACATTCTGAAAGAAGAGATCTACAGCACAGTTCCAAGCCTTTATCTTAAACCTGCATTATTTGATAAATATTCTGGTTTGATCTCAAGGAAAGTAATTTTAGACATTTAAATGCTTCTAAGAAGGCATGTTGAAATCAAGTTATTTACAGAAATTGTAGTTTCCTAACCAAAAAAACATACAGATCTTGAGTTAAATGTAAACATTTATGGCATAGTATGACTTAGTTTTATTTTTAAGTTATCAAGGCATTCTAATCACCTAGCCATTAAGATTACTATTTATTTCAATCAACTTGACAGCTTTTAAAACACACTGTTGCATATACTAGATACCATGTAAACAAAAACTAAGGTTCATAAATCTCTTATACATTTGCTTGCCTTATTTTCCAGATGGATACTTTGTGCTATTCCATTTCATTTATTTAGGTCTTTATCATAGCTATAAGCAATAACTATAAGCAAAAATCATACTTTAAAATTCTTGGTTCTGCTTTTATAACCACAGTATAACATAATATTAAGGTATGAGTGAGCAGTTTCAGTCAATAGAAGATCTTCATCTGGATCAATACCTGTTCCTTTTTTAAAGGTTGTTCTCTTAAATTATATTTATGAAATTTGCTAGAAAGTGTCACAAGGCATCTATTCTAAAACATTTAATCAATAGCAGTTTTGGAAACAAAATTAGGAAGATATTCACAGAAAAACTAACTATTCATGATCATGATTGAAATTGCTAAAGGTTTTTCTTGGAAGATGTACTTACTCCTAAGTTTTGTCTGTTAGGCAATTTATATGAGTAGTGGTTCATTTATTTGGCTTTACTTCTTCTCTACACTTTACCTTCAATACCATGTTTTTGAATTAAGGCTAATCTTTAATTCCTTACAATCAGAGGTGAAGTGATACTCAAGATTTCTTTTGTTTGGAGACTTTTTTAAAATCAGAAATATAACCAGTTCTATTCTGTATAGAACAACTGACACTACCTTGATAGCATGGTTAAACCAAGTATACAAACCAGAATAAACTATCCAATTAGCCTTCTTTGGGAAATAATCCATAGATATCTTGTGCTTGCATTTTTATTTATAAGTATTTTGTTAGAGGTTTAAAAAAAATGAAATTAGTGCATAGGCAGAGAAAAAAATGCTTCAGTTCTTATGTGTGAGCAATTGCTTACATAATGAATTTTCAAACTACTGTATTTATCAAAAATTATTGCAGTATCAGATTTTATTCTTATTAAAAGTTGGTTTACCCATCACATATGTGCTCTAAATAGCTGACTTGATAGAGCTCTACCCAGTGATGTTTGCATGAATGCTTTAATTTTGCTCTAGTATTACATAATTTTGTATTTAAAGTTAATTGGCCAATTATCTGAGCAATTGGATGTTTTGCACTTTTCTCCCACTTTCTTATTCAGGTCAATTATTTGTCTTAGTTATGAGGCAGCTTCCTAAATATACAGCCACATTTTAATAAAAAAAAATCAATCCATATCTATTCTACTTTATTATCCATGTATCAATGGACTGTTACCCAGGGTTTACCCAGAGCAAGACACAAAACATTAAAGTTAATCTTCACTGAGTTTGCATAGTATTTACCTCATTAAATAGAGAAATCCCCTTTACAATTATTGTAGCTTTCAGCTATTTTATGCCTAATGTTATGACAAAAGAAGCTACACAGTGAGCAATCGGGACACCATATCTAATAAAAGAAACATCCTTTTGTTGTTCTTTTGTAGAATCTAGGCAATAAGAGCCTATTACTTTGACAAATCTTTTTCCGCATAGTGGGAAGAGACAGTGAAATAGGCAATTTTCAATCTGGAATTGGCAATATCTTTCAAGAATCTCTGCATTACAAAATGCAATGATATTACCCTGTGATAGGCCTGGCCCAGTTTATAAGAAGTGCTATTAATTAAATAGCCAGCTGTTTTGGTAGTTTGTTGCCAAGGTAACACCCTGTGAAACAAATCTAGACTTTGATGATTGGATCGTCAGTTTTAAAGTCATACCAAAACAAAAAACAGCTCACTACCTCAGCTCCTTAGTGTGATTCAACATAATTGTATCCATAAATCGGAGAGAATATGAGTGGAATCAATCACTGTGTGCTGAGTCCTTGTGATTCCCAAACGCATCAATGTATTGCTTAATTAGGAGCTTACTATCAATTAATGAGATGCATCCTTGATAATTACAATTTTTGAATCTGAGCTGTCTCTGAACATAAACGCACAGAAAGGTATTTGGAGTTGGACACCGAAGAAATCCTGATCCTCTTTCATTGGTTTAGCCCACATCTGATTGAAATGATTGACTTCTCTTTGAGGGGGAAAAAAAGAAACAGATTGCATCCTTTGTAATTAAAGTTTTGTTGAAATATAGATAATATATTATAGCTGCAAACATCTGAATGAGTACAAAATGGATCTTCGTGGCATTTAATAGATTAGCAACTTGACTGATCATTCCTCGCAGTTGAGTGTGCAAGGCTGTAATTTACTTTGTAATAATGAGTTCAAAGCATGATCAGCTTCCACTCCCTGAGAATTTAAATAGCTTATTAGTGGTTACTTTCCTGCTAGTGGAAATATGTACGCACATTTGAGTGAATCTTACGTCCTTTTTGAGAATAAGACATTTCAATCCATTTTACTTGGAAAGATTATATGTATGGGATGATGCAATAGCAATAGTATTTAGATATATATACCCCTCCATAGTGTTTTACAGCATTCTCTGAGCACTTTATAAATGTCAGCATCTTGCCCCCCAAAATCTGGGTCCTCATTTTCTCGACCTCAGAAGGATGGAAGGCTGAGTCAACTTTGAGCTAATCAGGATTGAACTCCTGGCAGTGGGCAGAGTTTATCTGAAATATTGCATTTTAACCACTGTGCCAAACTATGGATTTAAAGAAGAATTTTGAAAAGATATTTAGAATATGATCAATGAGGAGGGCTTGGTTCTCTCTGAGCTTGGTTGTTTTCTTGCAGACGTTTCACTACCCAAACTAGGTAACATCAGGTAACATAAGCTCAGAGACCACCAAGGACCCTCTACAAATATTCTTCTTTATTAAAATGATCAATGTACAAAGCAAACTTCTCCTTGATATCTCTATTTCATGTTAGCCGTACTTGAAAGGCAACTGCCTTACTATCTTCTGCCTTCTATCCAAATCTTCCATGTTTGGTTTTCTTCCCTTTGGTGGACTTTGAGAAACTTTCACCAGCATATGATTTTTCTCTGATGCCTACACTGAGGTCTCCTTGTCATCCCCCCCCCCCCCTCCCTCTACAGGTCTAGTTCAACGATGTGTTATCATTCAGCGGGATGAAAATGGATTTGGGTTAACAGTCAGTGGTGACAATCCAGTCTTTGTACAATCCGTCAAGGAAGGTAAGTAGGCTGATTCAGGATCACTGTGCCTGTTATAGTCCTATCACACAAATCTTGCAGTGTGCAACTGTAATGCATGAAATATAAATGTGTTGTGTGCTGTAAAAACATGCTTAAGTCATTCTCTGTTCAGTGTGGCCCTTGCACACACTGCAAGGAGTCTGGTAGAACATATTCCAACAAATACATTTTATTAAAAGGGATGAGTTTTTGTGAGCCGAAGTTCCCCAAAAGCTTATGCCTTTTAGTAAAACATGCTAGTTGGAAAAGATGCTACCACACCCTTTCTAATTTTTTGCTAACAAGACTCTTTTTTTTAACAATACCTTGCATAACTGGAAATGCTAGAAATAATGTATTGAATTCTAAGTAGTTGATTCTTCTCTCTAGATGGAGCAGCCATGCGGGCTGGGGTTCAAACTGGTGACCGAATCATTAAGGTAGGATCATTAAGTGCTGGAAAAATAAATTGGAAGGAGGTGAGAAGTAGGAATGCTTCAGTAGTTTTCATCACTGTATATATTTTGCTAAACCTAACCTCTTGGGAACAGTTTGAAATGCAGGCTGTCTATCTATATTTAGAATTAGCAGTACAAATAAACCCTTCTTTTGATGTACAGGTGCAGTGAGGGGTGTTCATTAAAACTGAATGTTAAGTGGCAAATTATTTTTTTTTCAAACAAAACAAAAACCCAGGCCTATACCAAAAAGGGGGGGGGGTTGAATTAGAGACATAAAGAGGCAGTCTGAGCATAGGTGTTTGAGCATCTGAAGTCCATTGAACTTAGTGCTTTACTGTGAGCAATAAGTGCCTTTTTCCAGCTGCTCTTTAAAATAATTTTGCTTTGTAGGCTGATATAAATGGCACTCGGTTCCAACTTCATGCCCTAGGCCAGTGCTGCTGAATCTTTTCGGCCCTCAGTGCTGAAATGGGAGCGGGCGTGCACGCACGGGGGAGCTCTGGAAACCAGAAAAGCAGTTTCCCGGCACCCATGTGTGTGGCAGGAAACTGAACTTCTGGTTTCTGGCATGTGCATGCACGCCGGTCACCTGGTCTTCCGGTTTCTCCCGCACATGTGTGCCTGAAGACTAGATGGCTAGCGCATGTGTGCCAGGAAGTTGCTCTTCCGGTTTCCGGCACTCCTGTACACATGAAGACCAAGTAAACCTGGAAGACCAATGGGCAATGGCTGACGTGCCTGGAGAGATGGCTCTGTGTTCCACTTCTGGCACACGTGCCATAGGTTTGCCATCATGGCTCTAGGCCTTAAAACCTGATGGAAGCAAAGCCAGAATTCCTCCTTATGACTGTGCAGTTGATTTTTTTTTCTTAATTAGCCCTCCGAATCCGTAAAATTTGGTTGCAGAGTACTGTGCCCATAAAAAAAATGCACTATTTTTCTGTTTTACAAATATAGGCTCTGTATGCTGATCTTGTTTTTTAAAATAGGTGGCTGAGTCATGGATGATACTTTTGTTCACCATGATATTGGGACAGATTTCCTAATAAAGAGCATTAAATCAGTTTAGCTCTGTAGATTAGGAGTTTGGTTGTCTTAACCCAAGCTGAAAATCAAAATAAGTTCATTTGTTATCTTTCGGTAGGTGAATGGAACTCTGGTAACACATTCCAACCATTTGGAGGTGGTTAAGCTGATAAAGTGTAAGTAAATGCTTTTCAAGCTGCTTTATGTTAAACTAGGCTACGTTAAACTCTACATATTCTTTTAAGAGATTTCAGCAAGAGATGATGGAAATCAAAAAACTAAGAGTGTAGTTTTGAAAAAACATTTTCAAGAAACCCTCAAGCCTGTTGAATGTATTTTGATTGACAGTTGTCTTCCACTTTTCTACTGTGTTATCCCACTTTCTATTTTTGTCATGTCGAACATCCGCAATTGATCCAGTTGCCTGTCTTTACTGAGTCCATATTAGGGCTTTGCTGTTATGATGCTGTTCTGATTCATTTTCCCCGCCTTCTCCATTCTACTTCCCTAAAGAAAAGTTAGCATCTTTCTTCCTCACTTTCTCTTAAAGAAACTGAGGGCTATAAACGAGCTGAATAAATTTGACATACTTGAATTTATGATCAGGCAGGCAGATTGGATCACTGACACATCTCAGTGATGTACTGAATTAATCCACCTATGCAAAACAACTATTTGCCTTTTCTCAAATACGTATATAATTCTGCTTCCTTGTGGAGGAAGAACTTGCCTTTGTATGTTGCCCTTGACGTCAAGCCGTAGTAGCCCTTCCGTGAACCCCATTCTTTTATTTTGAAACAAACAGGAAGTATAATTCCAGTCTTCCTTGTCCCTCGTCTCCCAAATAATGGCATTTCATCTTCTGTCTGCAGCGGGTTCCTATGTAGCGCTCACTGTGCAGGGGCGCCCACCTGGGTCGCCCCAGATTCCACTGGCTGATTCTGAGGTGGACTCAGCAGCTGCCTTTGGGCATATGTCTCCCATCATGACATCACCTCACTCCCCTGGATCCCATGGGAACACCGAGAGAATTACCAGTCCGGTGCTGATGGGGGTAAGATATTCATTGATTTTGATTAGACTATATGGCTGGAAAAAGTTCTTTGCCCTACTTTGCTTGCGGTTAAGATACCCATTCTGGAACTCATCACTCTCTTGATTATTTTATGTGTCACAACAGAATCATTTATGTGAAAAGTTTGAGGAGAAGATGGAACTAAGATAGCACTAGAGAGAGTGTTTGCAATTGGTCTGATCTGCTGCTCTGGATAGACAGATAAACACACACACACACACTCATGTTCATGATTTTCTGTTGCAGTAGCAGAGAGAGGAACATTGGAATGGGAATGAAATTGAAATAATAGTTGAATCTAATTAAAGCTTAGTTAAGGTTTGTTGTGGTTGTGCTTAATAAGGTTGTTAGACTTGTATGTTGTGGGAAATCTGTTTGAGTTGAGTCAGACTGTGAAATGAGAACTGGCCATCTTTTCTTTTTAGGAGGAAAATAACATTGTTCACAACCAGAAAGTAGAGATTTTGAGGAAGATGCTACAGAAAGAAGAGGAACGACTGGAGGTACCAAAAAGGAAATTTAAGAGAAAGTCGGGGGATGCCATTTAACCTAACGTAATTTTCTGTGTTCTGTTTGCCAAATAGAAAATGCTGCTGGTAAGAAACCAGAAAAACTTGGGAGGCGGAAATTCCTTGTTCAAATCGATTGAATGGCTGTTCCCTTTAAGCCAAGATTGGAGGGGCAACGACCTAACATAGTTGTAATCAGCCCCGTTTAGAAACCCGTCTCCCATCCAGTCTTAGATTAAATCTGTCTTGAGTTTTAGAGGAATAAGGGGTAACATCTCATCAGTACTCCTTGGGAAGCCGAGTTCTCATTTCATACAGTGGCCCAGGCATTGTATGAAAGCTAATAGGGCTTTCTTGGGACTTCCTTGCTTGGGCCAGTAACTGGTCCAACCTGGCCTTCAAAACCAGGAACCAGGGAACTATGATGAGAGGCGATTCCTCTTATCCTCGAACCCTTTCAGTTCCTGCAGGAAGACTACAACCGCACTCCGGCTCCCCGGCTGCTCAAAGACATCCAGGAAGTCAAGAAGCACATTCCTCAACTGCAGGAGCAGCTGTCCAAAGCAACAGGCTCGGCTCAGGTAAGAGGAATCGGGAAGCTTTTATGGTCCAGATCTGGGCTGCCTTAGCTGGGAATGCTGGGTGAAGGCGAGCTGTTCCCATCCATGCCTTGCAAGCAATTCGCACAAGCCCATTTAGTCTTCCAAGGATAGCAAATCAAAGGATGCGCAAACGAATGCCAGCACTGACCTCTAATTTAGCTCATAGAAACTGGCTTTGATAGGGAGAGCATTATGTGCAGAAATTAAAGCCTTGCGATAAGGAATTACACACACTTGTTACTTTGCTAAGAGAGAGTGGTTTCAGGGTATTTATGCTATAGTTGCAGGCAAGGATGTCTCCGCTTTTATCTTTTGGTGCATCTCTTTAAATTATGAAGAAGCTGAAGGGGTATTATTTGTTTTGCTTGCTTGTTTACAAATAATTAAATCGTTCTCTAAGCAGGTGGCCTTGCCTGTTTCAATGTTTTATTAAGGTGCCTGTTGTTTCTTAGCCTCCTTTTTGTCCTTTTTCAGGATGTCATTTTGTCTTCCAAATCTATATCCGAATCTTTGCAGATCACTGAGGTGGAAGCTGAGAGGGGGGATGGGCCAAACAGAGGAGACTGTCATTTTGGTGATGGCCCCCAGGTGAACGACACAGCAGAGGTGAGCTCTTGACTGGGGAGGGAAAATGCTGTTTTATTAGTGAGATGTGGCAAAGCTCTGTGTCTCCTCAGCCAAAAGGAGAGAGATTCTAGCACAGGTAATCCTCCACTTAACATCACAATTGGGACCAGAGTTCCCATTGCTAAACAAGGCTGTTATTAAATGAATCACACCTAGTTTTACAACCTTCTTTGTCATGGTTTATTAAGCAGGTAATGGCAGTTAGGGGAATCCTGCAGTCATTAAATGAATCCCAGCTTCCCCTATTGACTGGGCTTGTCAGAAGCCAGCTGGGAAGATCGCAAATGGCAGTCACGTGACCCTAGTGTGCTCTAGTCATTGCAAATACATGCTGACTGCCCAGCATCCAAATTTTGATCACGTGACGTGGGGATATTGTAACAATTGTTAAGTGTGAAGACCAGTTGTAGGTCATCTTTTTTGTTGGAACAAGTGCTAAACGACTGGTTTGGGATTATCTGTGTATGTGGGATGCTGTTACGTTTATTTATTTTGTTACATTCTCTGCCCTGACAGTAAGAAGGTAGAAATGTTTACAGGTAGCAAAGCAGCTTCCTGATTGAGCTGGAATTTCCTGTTTGTCCTCACAACAGCAACCCTATATTTGTGACATTTTATTCTCCTCACCCTCCTCCTTCTCCTTCTCGGTTGTTACATTTAAAAAAAAAACATTTGGCAACTGTGTATCTCCAGATTTAATTATTAGTAGCCAACATAGCTAGAAGTAGTTCAGAAAAACCTGTATTTATGCAGTCTTTTTGTGAGAAAGCGTTTTTGGTGGATAGAAATTTGGGTTTTGCTTTGTCCCATTCATCCTTTATCAAGGGATTTTTGTAATGCACTGGTTAATATTTCTAGAAAACGTTTGAAAATGGTAACCTCATAAAAGGATCTGAATAAACAAATCTAGCATATTTTCCTATCTTTAGACATTCCTTCTGGTTGGAGTGAGGTAAACATTTGACCTGGGTTCAAGGGATGGGTCAAAAGCTGTTGACCCAGTCCTGCAAATTTGGAGGTAACTGACAAGACTAAAGTGTGGCAGACTCTGTGCACAAGTAAAATCCCGTGTTAGTTCTCGGAAGCTTTGAGGCACAAGAACTTGTGACCTCTCCAAAATATGAACTGTGGAATGAGCATGACATAAGCTCACATTGGTTAAATTCCTGCGCTTTGTGTGTGTGTGTGCTTCCTGTCATTAGAATTGACTGGTTAACTTAGTGTGGTCTTTCAACTGGCCCCACCAATGAATTGCAGTGGTTCTGTTGTAGGGTAATAATTCTTGTGAACCAAAACTGTTTATTGCCACTGTGAAGGTTAAAATCGGCATTGTGGTATTACTAGTAGCATCAAATTGGACAACCTTCATCTGGCAGAGTCTGACTGGAGATCTTGAATCCACTGTGGCAAAAGAAAATACGATTCCTGGTATTTTGTGAGCTGGTTTTGGAAATGTGTTATTTTTATTCCCTTAAAGAAACATTGAACCTTATGGAGTCTGATTTGAGATTGTGTTTCAAAAGGAACTGGAATATTATTAGAATGTGCTATGTTTCAATGCCTCGTACAGAATTAAAAACAACCAGAGAAGACATTGAAATTAGAATTATCAACATTTGGCATGTATACAGTGGAACATGCAAAAGCAAAGTTAAATGAAGGCATCTAACAATATGTATCCCAAATCTGTTTTTTTTAAAAAAATTAGTCTCCTACATCCTCTTTAAATTATAGCTGCTGGACTTGATAGGATCTTTTGTTTGGTCCTGCTTTTTAACATAGTAAATACTGAGTGGAGCGTTCTTTCACTTCTTCTTCTTCTCCTCAGAGTCCTCGCAGTGTCTTGAGAGAGCAGAGCTATCTGGATGACAGCCCAGAGAAGACTGAGACTCACGAAACAGTAAGAGTACCATGAATATTCGGATATAAATTTCTGCACTAACCACAAACTTTGTGTTTTTTCTTCCTCTTTCTCTTCTTGACTTGCCACTTGATTTTTGACCTGTAGGTGCATGCTCAACTTTTAATTAGGTTTTTATCAATTTAAACTACTCAGAGATTTAGAAATCCACATAGCTTGTTTCTTCTAGTTTGGATACTTCCATCTGTTAAGATTTTGTAGTTGGCAGAGCAACTTTCTCATTACAGTTTATGGAGAATGGCTCCGTGACATTTGCTTATCTGCAGGCGTTTTCAGGTTCTGTTTCCAACACTTCTGTCCCTGGTGACAAAGCTGGGAAAGATGTCTGCCTCTTACCCTACGTGGGGTCTCCCAGTCTGTTAATTTTTTAATTGTATGAGAGAGATAGAATAATGCTCTTAGTCTGTATGTACACTTAACAAGCAACTATTTCATTATATCTGTGGTCTGAGTTCCTAACTTGGTAGGCAGGCATTTTTATAACAATGCGCAACGTTTGCAGGCTCTAATACAGGGATGTCCAACATTGGCAGCACAGCTGGCTGGGGTATTCTGGGAATGAAGTCCAGAAGTCTTAAAGGTTGCCAAGGGTGGACACCCCTGTTCTAGTTTATTTTCTCTGGAGTGCCCTTGACCTGAAGAGGCGAAGGCAGTAGCCATGCTTGACTAGTTCTGCCTTGACATTAAGGAAGCGAATGTATGTCTTTCCTCTGAGGAAAGAGAACCGGCTATTCTGAAGGCTTCAAAGACATGCAGAGAGTGACCTCACGGTATTATGTCAAGAAGCATCAGTTGTAATAGAAACACACCATGCAACTCTGTATACTGAAAACATTCATGGAACAGGCCTCTTAGCTCAAGTTTTCACCTTCTAAAAATCCACCACGTCTATCCACCAAATCAAGTGACAGAACACCCGTTTTCCTTAAGCAAAGAAACTTTGTTTTTCCCATGGTTCTGCATTTTGTTGGGGAGGGTTTATTACTGGACTGGCATGGCGGTGTTCCACATACCAGTTTTTAATTTACTTAGCAGATGTGTATCCTGTTTTCCAAAGTCCTCAAAATCAGATGACAATGTTTATAAGCGTATAACAGATTCAGCAAGAATCACACACTGCAAACACAACAAAGCAGCCAGCTCCATTAAAACGGGACCTGACATCTGACTTTTTTTCTTCCTTACAGGGCAGTTTGGGTTAATGGCTCCACGGTAGGGAGGGAGCAGTCCAGCTGGAGAGGATGTAGGCCCCCAGTGTTTTCTTTGCCTCCCCCCTCCTTCAAATTCCACACTGCCTTTTTTCCCATTCTACACTCTACACTCCTCCATATAACAGTACTTCAGTGAAAGTACCAACTTCTGTAGTGGCTCAAATATTTGGTTTAAGGGCAGGCTGTGCAGCTGTTTAACAAAAGCTATCTTCACTTTCAGTCGCTGGTTGCGTCATTTGGTTTAATGAACAATAGCGCTTTTGATAGAAGACTTCATTTTTATTTGATCGGATTATTTTATATAGGTGCTCACACTATGTACAGTGTACTGGAACCAAAAAGTATAATGCATATCGACAAAAAAAAAAAATTCCCCTAAGATTTCTTTTAAAAACCCTTTCTTTTCTTCTAGTGTATAGAACAGCAAGGGGGAAATGCCCTTGTCATATTCACGCACACTGAAATAGAAACAACACTGATTTCTTTTCTCTGATAATGCCAGGATTCTCCATCCAGTCTTGGAAGTCCTTCCTCTCGTGTGGCACCTCCAATCATAGGAGCAGAAGATGATGACTTTGATGGTGAACAAGAACAGGTAGGATCTTAGCCTGCCAACCATAACTGCAAAGCTGTCATATGATTACTTTCTTCAGCTTAATTTATCTGACCTTACTATCACCATCGCCACCCCACCCCAAAATTTGGATAGAGGATTCATTTTAAAGAAATTCTGTTGACGTTTTATTGAAAGATACACTGCTATTTTCCAGTAACAACTTCCATTTCCTAAAGGTTTTGTGAAATTAGTTTTGTATACTTATTTGTAATCTTAGTACTTTTACACTGATTACAAAGTATAAGTATATAATTATAAGATTTATCAATATAAAGTACCTTACCTTAGACAATTTAGTACCTAAATTGTCTTATCTGGTTTGAATTTTGGTGGCAGCATCTAAAAACTTCTTTCTCAATATATATGCCTTTGGTTCTCTGGAGATTCATAAGGGAGTCTCAGAGAAAGGGGTTTGTAATTTTAAAATATTAATGATACACATTAGAGTGGGGGTTTTATGTTGAGTTTATGATGGAAGAAATATGAGTGCTTGGAATTCTCATTCTGAAAATGTCCATGCTGTCTCTACAGATCAACGGGCAGTGTAGCTGTTTCCAGAATATAGAGCTACTGAAATCACGTCCCGCTCACTTGGCTGTCTTTTTGCATCATGTCATCTCCCAGTTTGACCCTGCTTCTTTGGTAAGATGCCAGTTTACAACTCATTTCTGTGTTGTGGATCAGATGGGTTCTGAATTCCCATTCAGCCTAAATATATCTATCCCCATTTGTCACCTCCCAGCTGTGTTGAACCAATTCCAATTTCACCTCAGCCCCCTACAATCTGTCAGGCAATTCAACAGATGTGGAGGATACCAGTTTGAGAAAGGCTGATATTAATTTGATTGGGGGGAAATGCTGTTTTGTTCTGATACTGTAAATGTTGCGCAAAGCTTGGTCACAGAAGTGAACGCCGGGGGAAATAATGTCATTTTCTAACCCTTTGAGAAGAATTCATCCCTGTGAAAACTCTTTTTACAACCTGAAAGAAGCATTTGTATGTAGGATTACATTTCTTCTCAATTTTTATCATTTACTATACTCTCATTTTCTGTTCATGTAGCTCTGTTACCTGTTTGCGGACCTGTACAAACAAACAAATTCCAAAGAGACTCGCCGAGTGTTTGCTGAATTTAATCAATTTTTTCTGGATCGAGCTGCAGTAAGTTCCAAACGCATACAGAAAAGCTACAGAACACACAGTCTTATTTTAATCTTCTGATCCTTGTTTTGATGTGTTGGGAGCCTTTGAAATTAGATCATCCACAGTGCTTTGTAACTCATTTTTTTTTGGACCAAATCACTCATGTTTTGAAAGTAGATTACATTTTGATTTTACATCCAGGGAAATGGATACCGGTAATCCTTGACTTTAACCAAATTCATTTAATGATCTTTGAAGTTACCATGGTACCGGAAAAAAGTGACTTATGACCTGTTTTCACACTTATGACTGTTGTAGCATCCCCATGCCCACAAGCAACTGGCATGCATTTATGACAGTTGCACTCTCCTGGGGTCATGTGATCCTCATCTGTAACCGTCCCACCTGGTTTCTCGGAGACAAAGTCAATGTAGTAAACCCAATTTGCTTAATGGTCACATTATTCACTCAACAGCCCCAGTGATTTGCTTAGCAACTGTGATAAAAAGGTCATTAAATGGGACAACTGGATTAAGAACTGCCTGGAACGGAAATGTTGGGCTCAGTTGTGGATGTAAGTCAAGGACTACCTTTATGGGAAAAGATGTGTGTGTTACTCTGTATCTTGGAATGATGTACACTCAGTGGAAATCAGGAGTTAGAAGAATATTAATTCTCAGAATTAGTCAAAGTAAAGAGTTTTCCTGAAAAGTTTTAACTTTTCGTTTTTGCAGAACCTGAAAGTCCCAGTTCCAGATGAAATTGCAAGTGATTTAGGTAAGTTTATTGAAAATAATCTAGATAGGATTGTTTTAGAACTTGGACATGTAATGCTTTTTGAGAAATTCCAATGAATTTTGTATCCATGTAGCATTTTTTGATATCAACAGGTATAACTTGGGAAGCAGGAAAAATTGTATTTAAGCTACAGAAGTGAAGCAAAAAAAAAAAAAAAGGTCAGCTAAATACTTGGTTCTAAATAACATGGATTTCCCCCTTTATCTGCAGAAAAGAGAAGGCTGGAATTAATTCCTGAAGAATTGCACCGCCACTGTATTCAAACTATGCAAGAAAAAGTGTTTCTTGAAGTACAAAAGCACCTTGAAGATTTTAGGTACATGTTGTTTATTGGTTGAAGTTTGTGTAAACTTTGAAGTTTAGTTATTGTTTATTTGTAGTGTTTTTGCAAATACTTCCTGCAAAGTATCCATTTTGAGGATTTGGGGTTTTGGGGAAATTACAGGACTGCCTGTCTTCTTTCACCTAAGATAATGCATAATGTATTCTTTTTAACTGATTGGATTCACTGAGATACCAAAGGCATATTTAAGAAAAGCCTGCTGCATCAGTGGCCCACTTGCTTACAGTCCTAAAGGTGCCCCCCCCCCCAATTGCTTCCCTTCTTGTGCCCACAAGGGTTTCAAGGGTTTCTCGCTCTTTATTCTGTGCCTTTAGACAGAAACGCAGCATGGGCCTCACGCTGGCAGAAGGAGAACTGACCAGGCTGGATGCAGAACGTGTCCGGGACCGGGTGACCTTAGAGAAGGAGAGAGCGTGTGCAGAGCAGATCCTGACTAAAATTGAAGACGTGCTGTAAGTTTCTCTGAGGCAGACACACCTTTTACCTGTCCCGTATAGAGGAGGGACCTTGGTGAGGAAGGAAATTACAGCATCTTTCCCCAGTGATGACTTTTATAGATAGATGCTGCATCCAGATCATTGTGTTCCGTTGTAGCTGTTAGTCCAGCTCTTAAAGACGGAGCTGGGGCCCAGAATTTTTTTAATTATTTATTGTCACAAAGCAGAGCCTATGTTTTGCAAAGGAAAACAGAGCTTGACCAACCACAAGATTAGAGGTATGCCTGTTAATAATTACAGCTAGCTCTGGTAGTTACATTCACGTGCAAGATACACCTTAGATTATCCAAATTCAGTTCCTTTTTCACGATCTGAGACTTTTTGCTGACAACTTTCAACAACAGAATGTAGAGTTTTTATGCACTCTACATCTGATAGTTGTTCCATTTATTATTTAACCCCCTGGCCACATTGCTATAGTAGTGTAACAGTTTGGGTGAAAGGACAAGCCAGTCTTTGCCAGTCTACATGAAAGTGAATATCAAACATTGAAACTCTCATTTTTTAAAATTAATTTTTGCCTATTTCCTCTGCAGGATGTCATCTCAGCCTGTAGAAGAGGATAAGAGGTAATTAAACCCTAGTTATAATCACACTAAATCTTTCCATTCTGGTTTATATGTGCTGAACTGGTGGAGTCCTCTGTTGGCTGTTTAGGCAAATTACAATTATTTTCTGTATATTCTTCTCTCTTACTCTTACTCTGTTTAAACTAATACAATACAATCCGACAGGATCTGGGTTTATATGATAACAGACAAGGGATCTTTCATACTTATTTCATCCCATATCCTACTTTAAGAGAAACGGCAGTGACTGAATTTAAAACTACATGCCTCCCTGTTTTTATGAGTATTATAATTGCTAGTATTCAATGAAGTTGCAGTTCAGTACTTTTTCGATCACATAACTTTTCTTTCAATTATTATTATATACTTTATTCATTAAACATGAAACTCAGCCAACTGAATATTCAACAAATCAACAATTTCAGGATAATAATGGTGTTGATTATTTCACTAATAAGATAATAGAAATGTTGGCGACATAATCATCTGTAGGTAGCTCTTCACATCTTCCTAGGGGTCATAACAATGTAAATTGCTGTCAGTGTCAGAAATATATATTAGAAAAGAGAAAAGTTCATTTGCCATCCCTTCATTGAAGTAACTTGATGTTGTTTTCCTGTTCTTCTGTTTGGTCTCATCTGCAGTTCAGCTATACAATATGTTGTTCTTACCTACATGAAGCACCTTGGTGTACGTGTTAAAGAGCCCCGGAACCTAGACCAAAAACGGGGACGGATTGGATTCCTGCCAAAGATAAAAGTAAAATGGATATTTTTGAAAAATCAGAATTTCTGTCCAGGCAGGGGTGAAATGCTACCAATTTGGGCTGGTTCACATGAACTGGTAGTTAAAAAATGCTTTAAAAAGTTCCCACGATTGCACGCCACAGCTGATTGTTGCACAGCTGATCGTCGGAACTTTTTTTAAAACATTTTTTTAGCATTTTTTATCTACCGGTTCAGGCGAAATGCTAAAAAAAAGTTTTAAAAAAGGTTCTGACAATCAGCTGTGCCATGCAATCGTTGGAACCTTTTTTGGGTATGCGAAGTCCAGCTGCTTTTGTATTGTGTTTGAGTCAGTTGGGTAGCTTTTGTGTTATTTTTGTGTAAAGTGTGATAGTTGGTTTTTGAGCGCTCTGTGACTCGGTGAGGTTCCTGCTTGTTGCCCACCCAGTCACATGACCACCAAGCCACGCCCACAGAACCGGCAGGAGAAATTTTTGAATTTCAACACTGTGTCCAGGTGCCGATTTGGCAAATTGATATATAACAATTTCAATAACATAATGTTAAAGCACAACTGTGATGTTAAGTAGTGCCACATGTCTCTGACACTTTGAGCCTGTTTGCAAAAGCCTTTTCCCTTCAGTAGAAGAAAAAAATGTATCTAGTAGAAAATAGAGACACTTTGTCTGTGATGTTGGGGACAAAGTAGACTATATCCTATGTATAGTCACTTTAATTAGCCATACCAGCAGAGAATCAGAATTAAGCATTATACCCATCTTTATTACATGGACTGAAAGCGTACTAGGTCTTGTACCAGAAACTGAATTCCTTATAAGCTGTTGCAAAAGAGTGAAAAGTATCAGTTTTGAAACTTAATTAAGGACATCCGTACAACATTGTAGAACAGCTCTCTTTCAATAGGGCCTGCTAAGGGAATTTCAGTGGACTGTTCCCTTTCATTGGAACTCTGCAGTTTTCTGCTTTGAGCACTAAATGTCCTAAGAGACCATGCAGGTCTCTTGTTATTTATACAACAATTTATTTCTGCCTTGAAGGTGTAAGATTCTTTGGTAAATCTGAATTGCAGAATAACTAAAACAGTGTTTCTCAACCTTGGCAACTTGAAGATGTCCGGACTTCAACTCCCAGAATTCCCCAGCCAGCATTCGCCGGCTGGGGAATTCTGGGAGTTGAAGTCCGGACATCTTCAAGTTACCAAGGTTGAGAAACACTGAATTAAAACTTTCCTTTTAAATCAAGCAATGTCCACCCTCTGGCCCAAAGGCCGCATGGAGCTTGGACAGCTAGCGATGCGACCCATTTTTAACATTATTATGTGATTTTTAGCGATAATACACATTAGTTATATTTTCTTTATCTGTGGCCCAAGACCATTCCTTTTCACTCAGTGGCTTGCCTAGGCAAGCCAAAAAGCTGGACACCCATGTTTTAAATGGTTCCATGAGAAGACCCTTTTGACAACAATGATTCCTTTGGTTCCTTTTCAACTGCAGCAAAGTATGAAGAAAGATAAAGAAGGGGATGAAAAGAAGAGGAGGGTCTTCTCAAATATCCTGGGACCTCCAAGGAGGCCAAGCCGCCATGACAGCTATGCAAGTATGTCAACTGAAGATACACGTATGTAGTTTTTCTAGTTAATTTGATCATAGCGTCCTGAAGCTGAATGTTGCTAGCCTACAGTGGGTGTATTGTTCAGATTTCAGAGGAGAGTAAATTTCCTGCATTGCTGATTACTCCTTATCCACCCAGTAGGCAGAGCCATGGAGATGCAAAAACAACGCCATCCAAAGCACTTAACCTCATCGTCTTCGGTCAGCCCAGAACCGCCAGATTTGGTCAAGATGCGCCAAAGCGGGATCAGTGATGGCATGGATTCAGCCTTCCAGCCTGCTAACTTTGTGTCTCCAGCGGCTTCCGGAACATTCCCATCTCAGGAAGGGAGCAAAGATGGCGAAACAGGTAAATTGACATCATTGTCAAAAACCGCATTACGGTCTCTTTTTCACCTTCCAGTTGCAAGAGGAAAACATTCCATTGCCATGGGGGTCACTGTCATATTATAGGTTTGTGACTATTGAAAGGCCATTTGTCTCATTCAAGAGATGATGTGGTCCTAGGAAAAATAGATGGAGAAATAGTGGAAAACACTTTAGAAAGTGGGTTTAATACAGCTCTACCTTATTGATTTGTTGTGTTATATTTAGGGCCAAAACAAGTTGGAGAAGCAATTAATTCTGGTGATTCTGTGGACGGCACACCTTGTACATCTGGTGTCATATTTGATTTCCCATCTCCTCCCCTGGACCATTTGCAAGAAGAGGAAGGAGAAGTTGATAGGCAAGTCTTAGTCCCAAACTTAAGCAGTAACTTTTGTCGTTTAGAGAACTAAGTATGGCATGTCTTTTTAGGACAACAGAGATGACAGCTTAAATGTTCAAGTCAATTGTTGACCACTGTTTTTAGCCTTTTATAACTGTGCTCCTCATTGATATGAAGTTCATCTTGAACTGCTCTTGAGCTCTCTGTCCAAAGCGATCAATTTTAAAAATCACTTTATCAAGTAATGTTTTCATAAAAGTGTGTTTTCCTTTCTAGGTTAGGAGAATCAGGGACTCCAAAACCTTTCCGCAAGTGAGTATAAGCATACATGTTTTGAAAATAGATTTGGCCATAGTTTCTTATATTAGTCTGACTATAGCGGAAGAAAGAAAAGTCCCATAAACTATCAGCATCTTTATTGACTTTGGATAGAGACAACTAGAAATCCAAATACATTCATATGAAGTTTTCCTGTGAAACCTAGATATGGTGTAGAGCAAGTGGATCCTCTTTAAAATTTAATTAGTTGTTATCTTGTCTTTGGGAAATGTGCCTTTCCCCTTTTTGCTGAGCTACAACCTTGTGACTCTCTCCACCTAAAGTATAAAAAGAAAATTCTGAGGATACAATACAAAGCTTGATTAGACATCATTTCTAACCCTAAGGCAAGTGTTAGTTACCAAGGACCCAGGCTACGTGATCATTCGTTTTTTCCCCTTACTCTTCCCACAGACTTCCCCTTGCTAAAGTTAAAGAGGCTTCTTTCCTTTCCCTCTTCCTAGGGTGGACAGTGTGAATGCTGGGGATGTCCAGAGTGAAGATGAGCTCTTCGATTTCGACATGGAGACTGACCAGCCCAACTGGCAGCAGCTGGTGAGCCGTGAAGTGTTGCTTGGCTTGAAACCCTCTGAAATTAAACGCCAGGAAGTGATTAATGGTGAGTTTATAGCAATAGCAATAGCAGTAGACTTATATACCGCTTCATAGGCCTTTCAGGCCTCTCTTATGGAGGAGGGGGGGCATGGGAAGGACCAGGGGGATGCCATGCTTGGTGGTTTCTTTGTTTTCTGTAACCAAGGTGCTGTGTCCACCCTCAAAATTGCAACGTTGGCTTTCAGTCACCTTGTCCAGGGGAAGATTGCTAGGAAGATGAGAGGGAGATTGGCCTGCCATTGTTCTGAAGGCAGTGCCAATTGTGATATTTTGGGGGCAGTAAAGGACAGCTAGAGTATATGATTTAGATTCTTCTTTATCTAAAAGGGTTTTTTTGTTCTATTGTTCAGCAATTGTCACCTTCAGGGAATACCTCCTAGTATTATTCTGAAGGTGTTCTTTATCTGCCCATTCTTCATCTAATCTCCTCTTCTCCCTTACGAAGATCATCACAGTCACTCTTATTTCTTGTCCTTCTTTCCAGAGTTATTCTACACTGAACGTGCTCATGTCCGTAAGCTGAAAGTCCTGGATCACTTGTTCTATCAGCGTGTGTCCCGCGAAGGGATCCTGACAGCGCCCGACCTGCGGAAAATATTTTCGAACCTGGAGGATATCCTCCAGCTTCACAGTGAGTGAGGCCGTCTGACTGCTGGGTTAATAAAGCAGTGATTAGAGAGACTAGCCCAGAAGGCTTCATTGAGGGTGTCGCATCTAAAGCACGAGGGGCTGCCTGGGGTTTTAGGGCCTCAGATTGTGCTGCAGAGCTGTTTGTATGTGTGAGAAGAAAGGGTTTTCTTAGGCCACCAGAGTAGAATGATGCTTGAATATGCGCTTCCTGCAAGCTTCTTATCCTGTCTCAGACTTTAAATTAATTCACTCTGTGAGTCAATCACTTGTAAATGCTATTAGACAAATAAGGGTATATATTACATATATATAATATATAAATATATAAAGAGCTGGAAGATGATGACCAGGAGGAGGAGGATTTTATGGGGCTGATTATTTTTCATTTCTCATCAATATTTTCCAAGAAAATAACCCCACAGAAGATTGTTCCCTTCTAACACATTGAATAGAAAAACAGCTTATTGTAATACATACTATATTGTGTTATATTATACTATACAGAGAGCTATCTTGATCTGGTTGTTAAAATCCCAGCCTAGAAATCAGGAGACTTGAGTTTTTTCTCCTGCTTTAGACATGAAAGCCAGCAGGGTGTCTTTGGATTAGTCATTTTCTCAGCTCACAAATGTCAGGTTCGGCTACCAAGCTGATCAGTCAATTTCTGCCCCAACCAATGGATCAACCAAGCGTTGTTCTGAAAACAAAGGGGACCCTGCATTGCAGAAAAATGCAGGAGGAAAAAAACAACTTACGTGGCTGGTTGTTATAACCACTCAGAAGTGGATCTTGAAATAACCATGGGGTGGTTAAATATCATTGGTTTCAGGCAAATTTGCTTTGGTTTTTCCCAAATCTCTCTCCTTCTTTCTTTTTTTCTTTGCTACTTAGCTGGACTGAATGAGCAGATGAAAGCAGTGAGGAAAAGAAACGAGACATCTGTAATTGATCAAATTGGAGAAGATTTGTTAACTTGGGTAAACTAAATGTTTGTGTGTGTACTATGAAAAACAACACAAGTTTGGGGCTTTTTTTATCTGAGAATTGAAATATTTGAGAAATAAAAGATCAGCTGAGGTACAACTGCTTATCTTGTCTAGAAATCTATTATCTGAAACTCTTCCATTCTGGGCAGTAATAATAAAATAAAAGGGGCAGTATTAATATAGGAAGATTGAGAAGCATGGGCATGTATTTGCTTCTGCTAAGAAATATCTAGCTGAATGACTTTCTTATATAATTAATATGTGAATAAGGTAATGTAGCTTAAAGGTGACCATATTTCCTAAAGAAAAAATAGGACTTTTTATTCTCTAAAATTTGTTCACAAAGTCAAGAGAATGCAAAAGTTGGAAGTGATAGGTAGAAAAAGTTATTAAGCATCTTGAAATGTTTCAGGCCATAAGTTCTCACTTTAGGTTTTTGGAGTCAAGTAAGAATATTTAAAACTCAAGAGTGCAGCAAGTATTAATGCACCCATCAGGGCATTAAAGGGTTAATCAGGATTCACTAAAAATGAAGTATGCTGGTATTTAGTAGCAATAGGTTTTAATTACTATTTAATCTTGGGAGTTGTATATTAAAGCTGGTAATAGGAACCACGATTTTCCAAAATTTGTGTACACGGATGGAAAGAAAGAGGCAGATAGGTCTTCCCATGAAGTGGCTAACACAGAAACATGTTTTGTCCTAAGCACCCATCTGCTGTGTAAATAATTAATTCATGCTAGCAGTAGGACTAGACTTATATACCACTTCATACTGCTTTTACAGCCTTCTCTAAGCGGTTTACAGGGTCAGCCTATTGCCCCCAACAATCTGGCTCCTCATTTTACCAACCTCGGAAGGCCGGAAGGCTGAGTCAACCTTGAGCCGGTGAGATTTAAATTGCTGAACTGCAGCTAGCAGTCAGTTGAAGTAGCCTGCAATACTGCACTCTAACCACTGTGCCACCTCGGCTCTATACTAGCATTATACCTGCAGATGACTGTTTAAGATTTATATTTATTTTAACCTTTTGTACCTGTGGATTCTCATCCCAGTTCAGTGGAGAAGGCGAGGAGAAGTTGAAGCAAGCCACAGCTACCTTCTGTAGCAACCAACCTTTTGCTCTTGAAGTGATCAAGTCACGGCAAAAGAAGGACTCTCGCTTCCAGACTTTTGTCCAGGTAAATATTTGGGGGTTCGGTGTTTAGCTGATCCTTGCTTTAGGGCTACTGGAGATTGGAGGAGAGGACAAAGCATTCATTCATTCATTCATTCATTCATTCATTCATTCATTCATTCATGTTAGGATGTTCACTTAGCAACCTTCTCAGCTCGAGGCAGCCCTAGACAACTTATAATAATTAAAATCATACTTTTTTATACAGGTAAGCCTTGACTTACAGCAGTTCATTTAGTGACATTCAAAGTTGCAATGGCTCTGGAAAAAAGTGACAAGGCCATTTTTCACAGTTACAACCTTTCCAGCAGCCCCATAATTCAGACGCTTGGCAACTGACTCATATTTATGACGGTTGCAATGTGCCTGGATCATGTAATCACTTTTTGCGCTCTTCTGACAAGCAAAGTCAGTAGGGAAATGAGATTCACTTAGCAACTATGTTACTAACTTAAGAACAGCAGTGATTCACTTAACAATTGTGTCAAAACAAAAAATAAAGTCAAAACTCACTTAACCGAATGTCTTGCTTAGCCACAGAAATTTTGGGGCTCAATTGTGGTTGTATGTTGAGGGCTACCTGCAATTTATAAATTAGAACGGTACTTAATCTGCTTGGGCATGAGCTACTTTTTGCTATGAATCTTTGACGGACTAATCCAGCGAAGGTGGCATTTGCTCCATTTCCGTATGAGACCTACCAAATAGTGCCTCCTCTCCACCCGCCCCCTTTAGCTCAGCTCTGTGATGAGCTGGTAGCTCATTCAGATTCATGTTAGCTTCATGAGCTTTCTGGGAGTCAATTTATAGGCTGGAAGACAACCTCTCACATCTAAGCCTCTGCAGGAAGTGGAGCTCTCCATTTCCAAAGTTGAGCTCTTTAAAAAGAAAAAGAAAAACCTTGTCCTGATTTTTTTTAAAAAGCTGAAGGAGAAAAAAGAATAAATGCCAAGTATCTCACTTGATTTATGAAAGATCTTTGCTAATTTTCTCGGCTCAGTGGTTGTGATTCTAAAATATTATGTAGTCTTTACGTGGCGCGAAAAACTAAGCTAGCGTCTCCTGTAAGCCTGTGACTGAGATTGATTGCTGATCATATTAAGTCTGAAATAATGAGTAGCTGAAGCTGTTCCCAGGTTTCACACCGGACCTTTCCTCTAATTGCCTACTAAAATAGAATTGTTTGCATTTCTGCTTAATCTTGGGTTGTTGCTTAACTTGCATTTTCTAGCCTGAAACACAAACCACTAAAACGTTTATAGGGCAGTATCAATTCATGTAATTATGGTCTTAATAAAAATTACAAATGCACTTCCACTTTTTCCATTTAGGAAGCTGAGAGCAATCCACTGTGTCGCCGATTACAGCTAAAAGATATTATTCCCACTGAGATGCAACGGCTCACCAAGTATCCCCTCTTGCTGGATAATATTGCAAAGTACTCAGGTACCACGTAGCCCATTTTGTTTATGGCTGGATTGGGATGTGGCAGAGAACAGTTTGGGTTCAAAATGAAACCCAAGTTAACAAATCCCGTTGAAAAATAATTTGCCCCCATTTCCGTACTGCTTCATCTTTCTGAATTTCCCTTATTTTCCTCCAGATGAAGGAGCAAAGTGATGAGTTGTGATTTAAAAAATTAGATT
The DNA here is from genome assembly GCF_051295495.1 of Thamnophis sirtalis. Classification (NCBI taxonomy): domain Eukaryota; kingdom Metazoa; phylum Chordata; class Lepidosauria; order Squamata; family Natricidae; genus Thamnophis; species Thamnophis sirtalis. The sequence goes on along the minus strand of NW_028261382.1, from coordinate 96,035,485 downwards.
GTCTATGATGAGATAAAGTATTCCGGGTATTCATTTTTGCCATTGCCGTTCCTCCCGTTTTGCGCTCTTATTACCTACAACATTAATGCATGAATTTCACAAAGCATTGATACAAAGTTCAGCTTCATAATTTGCTTTTAAAAAAAACTCGAAAATGTGGGGCATTCACGTTTTGTCTTAGCAGACAAAAGAATGCATTTTGTCTTGAGGATGAGTGTGGGTGCAGCTATGTGTTTCATTGTTATTGTTTCACATTTCACCCGTTTCATTTTTTTAGAGCAACCTTTAGAGAAGGAAAAAGTGAAGAAAGCAGCAGATCATTGTCGGCAGATTCTCAATTTTGTGAACCAAGCTGTCAAAGAAGCCGAGAACAAGCAGGTAAGAACAGGCAGGTGTAAGGGGATTATTGGCTGCAAGGTCTTGTCTATCCTTTGTTTTAAAGGGATCCCAGAGTGACTAATTGTTGCTAGCCTTCAGCCAATTGTCCTTGGCCAGAGTAACTGACTTGAATTTGTCTTTTCTCAACAGCATTTGGAGGACTACCAGCGGCGGCTTGATTTGTCCTATCTGAAGCAAGTGGAGGGCCCTTTGCTGGATGAATTCAGGGTGAGTGGAAGAAAGAAGAGAGGGATCCTGAAATCTGATAAGCATTCATAAATGCAAAATGACCTCCCTACAATAATTACAAAGTGAAATAATCAAAATCACTCTTTGCCTTTTTCTGTGAATAAATAAGATGGTGAATAGATATCAAAAGATCTCTGATATTGGTTCTTCAAATTTGAAATGTTGGTCCTTCTAATAAATATTTTGCATTCTACAAACAGTGACCAGAACAGTAGTTGCAACACTAAAACAGTTACTGGGAAGTAAAATACAGGAAAAGCAGGAAAACACCAAGGAGCTATCAATCAAAATGGATAAATTATTATTTTTTTGCTCTTTTTTGATAGAATTTAGATCTAACAAAGAAGAAAATGATTCACGAAGGGCCTTTGACTTGGAAGGTGAATCGTGACAAAACTATTGGTACGTTGTTGCCTGTTCTTTTCATTGAGACTTGTAGGACATTTGGGCGGGGGTGGGGGGAATTACTTGAGGATGTTATGTTATTTCCTCAGAGCTAATTAAGCAGTGAGTATTTTGAAGTGGGTTGGAAGGTAATAAAGACCGCAGCGGTTTTCAAGCTGGTTCTCAGAATTACAGATGGGTCTAAAATGCTTTGTATGCCTGGCTGAGACATTTTATGGCTTCTTATTGCTTCTGCCTGGGATGCAGCCTTCGATTGCAGCTTTCGATAACAACAAGGTAGAAATAATAGCCCATTTCCATTTTTCTCCTATCACTGCAGATCTCTATACATTGCTCTTGGAAGATATTCTGGTATTGTTGCAGAAGCAAGATGACAGACTGGTGTTGAGGTGTCACAGCAAGATCCTGGCTAATACAGCCGATAGCAAGCACACATTTAGCCCTGTTATTAAATTGAACACCGTCTTGGTTCGCCAAGTGGCTACAGGTTAGTAGGACTGAGAATGTTAAGTGGTTCTAACACTGTTTTGAAAAAAATGGTGCTATCTAATCCAGTCTGCCCTTGGGTATAAGGATGGGATTCAGGGAAGAATCATTGCTCATTAAGAAGAACCTTGACGCCCCTCTCAAGCAGCTAGCTGACCCTCCGCTTTCTGACAGAATGCACTATGAGCAGCTGAGTCAGAGCTGAAATTTTTCAGGCTGTATGGATGTCGTTCTGTTTGGTCAATTCAGAGATGTGTATTTTCCAGTAACAGCCTCCTATCAGTCGGTGGAAGTAATATAATGGACTGTTGTTTCCATACCCTGGATGGAAAGGATCATATCAGGCCAAGTATCTGTTACCTGTAAAGAAGAATATATGAGCTGAGGGTTGAAACGAGGGTCCTCGGTGTTCTCTCTGAGCTTGGTTGTTTTCTTGTAAGCATTTCATTGCCCAAACTAGGTAACATCATCAGAGCATTGATGATGTTATCTGTTTTGGGGTAATGAAACCCAAGGACCTCCCAAGGGTCTGCTAACTGAAGTTGAAACACAAATAGGTAATACAACAAGACAATGGTTCAACCCGTTCACACAGGACTGCAGTAAAATCCATGGTTACCATCTTGTTGGTTACCTGTATCTTCAGTCTGCTGCACTTCAGATTTTTCTGGGAAAAGGTCCTATACTGTGGCATTCTCCTACCCTGTAGATTTATACTTAATAGAAGCAGCCCTGTTTTAATCCAGTTAAATAAAAGTGCTTGCCGGAATTGACTATTCTTAAAAAGCCGGCTTTTAGTCCCTAACCTTCATTTAAGTATATATATTCCTAATTGCTCTCCTTGTAAGGGCCCAGTTTGGGAAAAGAGCCTAATTAGGTTCCATGCAGAAGTTGTATAATTGATTTTCCAGCAAATGGCGTAATAGATGCTGTAATTAAACTTCTGACCTGCGAGAGGTAAAGTGTGAGAATTGCTGCTTCATTCCTTTGGGCTAAGATTAAAGCAATGGCTAATTTCAGCTATTTGGTTTCTAGTGGATTAAAACATAATCAGTCTTCGACATTTGAAGAATTTGATTTTTATTAGTAGTATCCGTAAGGAGCTCTGGTAACTGGTTAGTGAAAGGACCGGGGTGGGATTCAGCCGGTTCGGGTGAACCAGTAGCTCCGACGATCAGGTTGGCCCACCCTTGCACTTTACTTACCTATATCCTCTCAGCTGATTCACGCAGCAGAGCGGATTGCCGCGTCTCAGGTGTGTAACTCCCCAGAAGTAACGTGGAAGGTAAGTTTTGTTAAAACTGCTGACGCGCGTGGAGCTGAACTGGTTGTTAAACCGGCAGGATCCCACCACTGGAAAGGACTAACTTTTCCATAGAACTTTATGCAAATAGAAGTGAACTGCATTGCCCTTTTTATTCACCTGTTCGACAATCCTTAATACAAAATGGCCCGCCTCAGTCACGACACCTGTGCTAGCGTTTACTCGACCAAGGATTGATGCAGGAAATACAACATTAAGAGCCACACTTGAGCAAAGAAGTATATTGAAGGAATATAGAGCCACATAACTTCTTCCCAATTTAAGAAACCAGATTTTTTTAAAAAAAAGACAGGATTATTTAATCTCATTTAATTAGTTGAATAATTGGGCATGGCTGCTTTTCTGTGTGGAATTAATTTCTTACAACTATATTCTTGACTGAAGTTAAGAGGTTGCATGGCATTTCATATCATTTATTTATCTGCATATTTTACCCAATGGATAAGAACTAGTTTAGAGCATTTTACAAAACAGGCTGAACACACCGACTGTTGGAAAAGTTGATTGGGGGGAAAAGGAGAATTGTGTTCTATCAGTTCAGCCTGTGCAACTCAAGTCCATTCTAAACTCATGTAGTTACTGTAACAATTAACTGTCTTCTTCCCAGCCATATCTGATACACAAAGCTGAATTCTAGTAAATCAAAAGAAGATAGAGGTTCTATCAGCCTTAACTTGTTCTTTGTTTCTCCAGATAATAAAGCATTCTTTGTCATTTCCATGTCGGAAAACGGAGCCCAGATTTATGAACTAGTGGCACAGACAGTTTCTGAAAAGACAGTGTAAGTTGGCTTGGGAAAATGCAGACTATTTATCACTTGTTAAGGAGGGAAATAAATCTTGTGTTCCAAATCTGTGAAGGAGCTTCCCTCTAGAAGTTGTAGGTGTTTTTTTTTTTTAAAATCCAATTCTTTGAGGATTCTTCCTCCCATTTTGGCATATAAAGTCATTTTTCTCTTCTGCCGATAAAAATGGAGCATAGATTAGAGGAGATTTAACCAAGAAACAAAATTGAGGTCCGTGTAGTATTCCACATTTAAGGTCAACCTGAATTAATAACATATTACTCAACAGCAGGGCTTCTCAAAACATGTCATACGGAATATTTGTGGTCTTTAGTAAGTTACATTGGGCCATCTGTCATCGATTAGGCAAAATGTTCTGCTGTCGTTTGAGAAGAAGGACAGGAAGGATGTCCTTGCCCTATGTTTTGCTAAAGTTTTTAATCTCAGTTAGTTCAAGAAAAGCACCCAAAGTATGAAAATTAGGGATATGGCCCTATTCAGTTTCAAGCAGAAAAGTTACTTCAAAGCGACGTAAGTATCCTCATTACACCAAGGCCACACATACGTAGATAAAGACGCAATACCTTAAATGGAGCACTGACAAGAGTAGAACTTGTGTCCATCTCTCAGGAGACAGAGAAGAAGGTGCATTTTTGACACATTTCTTTATATTTGCATTATTACAGATGGCAGGACCTCATAGTACGGATGGCAGGAACCGTCAAAGTTGGAAGAGGCAGAAATGTAATTCCATTGCCACAATCGGGACCATGCGAGTAAGTTGGAAGAAAAAAAAAAAACCTCGTGTGAACGAAAAGAAATTTTGATTGGTGTTTAATTCCATAGATAGCAAGTAACGAAGCAGGATCTTCCTTTTACAAAGACACAACTTAACGAGTGAGGATTCCAGAGTGGTTGATTTTGTTTCTCTTCTTTGGCTTTCAGGGAAGACCATGAGGAAGAAGATGACCAGCATAAATTGAAGGAAGAACAGACGAGCCCAGGTAGCAGCAAACAAAGTCCAGGTAAAAAAAAACCAAAAACTTAAGGGCGGATTTCAACGCACTGCTGATTATGCTGGAGAGCTTGAAAAAGACTTTCTCGATTAAAATGAGCCTTTCTGGAAAATTACCTTAAGACGGGTATGGTACAGCATTCTGCAGATATTTCACTTCTTTCTTCAAGAGACTCAGTAGTCAATAATACAGTAATACTATTTTGTATTCTGTTTGACATAATATTCCCTGCCTCAAAAGATTTGGAGGTCCATAAATATGTAGCTGTCTAATCGTAAGCTCTGCCGTTTGAACTGTCACTCCAAAAGAAGAGCTAATAAGATTTAAACTATGAGACAAAGAGAATGTCACATACTTATTCATGTTTATGCTTTCTTTTAAGCTCTCGCATTCATTTTGGCATTTGGCTTCTTTGTTAGATAAAGATTTGGTGCTGAAGACTCCCTCCCCTTCAGTCACCATGTCTGAGAAGTCAGAAGAGGAAGAACTTCTGGAAGCCAACAAGCAGTTTGGAGAAAAACTACCGGCGGAGTTACTGATCAAAGAGTCACCGGAACATTACAGCCAAAGTAGTCCAGAGCTCTCATTCCAAGCTTCAGAAAATCGATGGGCATTGGATGCACTAAGAAACTGTAAGTAATTGAAGGTACATGAATCTGAGAAGACTAGGTAGAAAATTTGTCTGATGGATTTAGGGGTATCTATTGCCCCTTGAACAAATGAAGATAACCTGCCTTTCAAACCGGGTAAAAGAAAATCAGATTATCAGCCTGTGACTGTACTCCAATAATAATACCAGTGTTGTCCTTATACTGTCTTCCAGTTTGGCTTAGCTTTCCCTAAAACGGGCCGATAACCTTAAACACTCAAAAAGCCACAAAAGGCCTAAACAGAAGCCCCCATTCATTTCTGGAGCTGACCGGAAGTCCAGTTCCCCCATCATAGAGTCTCCTCCTAGCTCGGCATCCTTGTTGCTTTGTTGACCGGAGGTCCTGTTCCCCTACCATAGAGTCTCCTCCTGGCACGGCATCCTTTTTCCTTTACCTGTCCTAACCGAAAGCCCTATCAATTATGGCGCTGACTGGCAACAGGGAGCCGCAGCAGAGGGATGAAAGAGCCACATGCGGCTCCAGAGCCGTTGGTTGCTGACCCCTGCTCTAAATGAAGTGAAAGGTGACTTGGGCTGTACTTCTAACTTCTCTGACCCCTGACCATTTGACTGAAGACTGATGGCGGTTAGTGCTAGATTGGGGAAATCTGACTTCTGTCTTCCAGTTGTTAGGACAAAAGCAGCGAGAACCAGGGGCTCCTTCCCAAGGGCTTTGGGCTCCTGCCTCTTGACCGATGCCTTCCAAGAAGAGGGAATACTTGCAAGGACTTTCCTTTGATGCTCTCGCATTTCCTTTTCAGTGGGTTTACTGAAGAAATTACTGATGCAGCAGCTTGGCATGTCTGAGCAAGTGTCCCTTGAAGACTGGCATCCTTTTTCTGACCATGGAAGAGATCTGTCAGGGCCCCTCGAGGAGAACATTGTCAGGAGAGGACTTCAGTACTCAGATAACAATGACACTACCCTGTCCGGGCCTGGAAGGACACCCATGGGGACAAAAACAAATGACTTTGAACTTAGTTGTGATAAATGGCCTTCAAACGAATTGGTCTCTCCAGGGGACCCTGTGTTGCACAGCAGGCAGTTGATGGACCCCTTGAGGACAAACGCAGAACCCCCAGCCAAGGAACTGGAAGGAGGAGGAACCAGTGCTGCGGATGATGGTGGGGAGCACTTTTTTGATGCTCAGGAAGCTCACAGTGAAGGGAACCCATCAGAAGGTGGTGTGGTAGATGGGAAGGAGGTAGAAGAGGTGCAGCTACGGATCTCAGGTGAGTCAATCAACGAAGGTACACATTTGAAACGGACAACTGAGTTATGAAAGCCCCTGGATGTTATTGGGAAAGATGATGGAGTCCTTCTGGGCCACAACAAAACCTGAGAGTATCTGCTAAATGCTGAATCCTCTCATTAAGCATGTTCCTAGTAATCAGAGTTTCCCTGGATATGTTTGAAATGCATTGGGAGAGAAATAAGAAATAGAATTTGGAGGTGTGGTGTCGAGTTCCAGCCGTTGGCTGTTTTATCATGGTTGGACCTTTTCCCCTTTGATCTTTTCGAGCAATAAAAGACTGATTAAATCCAATTAGAGCTTCATCACTGGAAGCTTTCAAGAAGACACTGGACTGCCATCTGTCAAAAATGCTGTAGGGGTCTGCTTGGGCAGCGGGTTGGACCATATATAAATCTGTATACACCCCTTCTGTTCACCCAAAATCCCATTCAGATTGCCACTTCCCCTACATGGCACCAGCTTTTAAAAAACCACACATTTTTCCCATCTAGCACAAGTTGTGCCTCTCTCTTTTATTCCAGAGCGAGGGCAAAGTGTGGCAGGGATTAGTTGACTGTGGAACAGCTTCCTAACAGAGCAGCAAAAGTGTGTTGAGAAATAGGAAGTTTGCACGAGGCACACAGACACAGATAGATTGGGTTATGTGTTCCCCAAGCCATTTATTTGCTGGAGCTGTACATAAACGGGGCCCGTTAAGGTTGTTCTCTTTGCAGGAAATTATTTGATCCTTGATGGATATGGCACAGTACAGGAGAGCTCCACCGACGAAGAGGTCACTTCGCTGGTTCTACAGTGCACTGCAGACAGAAGCGCAACAGACTCTGCCCACCAGCAGCCCAGGTCTCGGGATGACCAGCCAGTTACAGCCAGCTCACCATTTGCAGAGGAATTGCTGGCCTCCCACTGGCAAGCTGCCAAGGAATCCAGTTCAGATGCATTAAGGGCTTCCTTCTCTGTCGAGTCGCGTACCCTGATGATGCGTTACATCCAGAACATAGAGGCCAGCCTTCAGCATTTGAAGGTAGCGTGTTCTCATGTAAATGAAATATCTTTGGGCTGTATATATCTTTTTTTTTAATGGCTAGATTTTAAGAAATTGGAGATTAAGAGGCTTGTGGGGGATAAGTCATCCAGAGAGAGATGTTTTTCTTCTTGACTGATTTTCACAGTATCTTTTCAAACTAATGTTCAGTTCTGCCCTATAAATTCTAAAATCAGGAGAATCAGATGTTATCCAGAATTATATTTATATATTATCTGTCCCTTTTGCTGGCTGGGTTGCTGAAGATTAAAGATTTGTCCTAGATTTTAGAGACAGAGATGAAAAATGAAAACCTTGGAATAACCCTGAGGAAGAGAAGCTTTCATGTCTGGAGAATGTGAATGAATGTTAGGAACGACTTATAGAAAAGAACAGCATCATACAGTTTAAAGCTTTGAAGACTGACATGCAAAGGTTGAAATCAATGTTGATTTATCAAAGCCAAGGTGTTGAAACTTCTTGAGCCAAAATTAAACAAAACCCTATTCAAATCTCAGAGGCTCAAAAAGAGAAGAGTCAATATTTTATTTAGAGGAATCTAGCAGAGCTGACAGTACTAAGATCAGACAGAAAGATTTGATGTGGGCATAGTGTCCTAAATGGAAGAGTTGATTGCCACCTTATAAAAAGATTCTTGCCTAACTTTGGCTTTAAGAATTTGTGTTCTGCACTCAAACATCAAACATTTATTTTAAGATAGCCGTTTGGTGCTCTCTAGTGTCCAATCTTCATTAGTTGTCTTTATTAGTTTCACAGTGTATAAACAAAGGATTTTCCCCTGACAAAGGATCTTTTCAATTAGCTTCAGAGGCTTAAATCAAGCCCCTCTGAACAATAATCTTCCTTTTCCTGCATATTCCTTCCATTTGTTTTGAGATAAATCTTAAAACTTGTGTAGGTAAACATTTCTTAAAGGATTGAAGGAAACTCACCCAGTGATTTCAATCAAACTTGCCAATCTCAAAGTTCCCAACCTTTAAAAAAAAAACAACACCAAGTCATAGGGGAAAAATTGAATCCAAAGTGATGAAAAGAGTCCACGTAGGCAATATTAGCTACTATAAAGCACAATGAAATCCTCATTCCCAGCCGATCACAAGCCAGTGACCAAAAAATGCAGTTCCTGCTGTCTGCTCACAAAAAAGAGAGGGGGAGAGAGAATGAGAGAGAGAGGTAGAGAGAGAGAGAATATGCTGTACAAAGCAGAGGTGGGTAACCTTGGAATCTCTCCTTACTCTGGAGAGCTTTTGGCAGTCTACATCCCCCATTCAAGCAGCCTTTTGGGCCACAGTGTGTTTCTCTAGAGTAGTTCACCATGGTGAGTTCATCGGAATCTCTTCAAGTGTATATGATGGATTGTGTTTTTCAGGAAGTGGAGGAAAACTACGTTGCTCTTCAGCACAGGCTGTCTGGCTCCATCACCACAGATGAGCATTTGGGTATGCCTGTCCTATTCCTCTGATAGCCGAGTTGGTAGTAAATGTGTTAATAATTTGGGGGATTTAGCTCCCAAGGGAAGCCACTGTGTGGTGCTTGTTGAATTCTTCAGTTTTCATGACACTTAATTTAAAAAAAAAAAAACTGGTTACAAAACATTATGAATCAATGCCTAGTTGTGCTGATTGTGCGTTTCTGGCCTGGCGTCCTCTCTGCTCAGCATTTTTCCCTTTTGCTAATGTCTACTTGTGTCCCTGTCTAAACAAAGATGCCCAGCCTAGGACTTCCAGAAGTCTTTGTTACCACATTTTTATATATTGTGCATTATTAAATACATTGCGTCAGGGATAAACATGGTGGTAACATTTAATTTTATTTAAATGTTAATCAAACAAAATTAAATTTAATTTGTTGAGCGATGTCCTTGGCGTGCCATTTAAAGGCCAAGTGTAATCCCTCAGCCTGGAAAAGGTTACACACCCCTTAATTAATGGAACAATTGCATCTAAAGAACCAGTTTGGGGGCTGGGGGAGAATGGTTCTAAAATCATTCCAGAATTTTGACACAATCAGTAAAAATGGTTTATCTATTCAGTTCTCAGAACTGAAGAAGCTTCTTGGGTGAGAAGCAAAAGGCTTTCAAAGGGGGGCGGGGGGAACCCGTAGACCTCCTTGGTGGTTTTCTTTTCAGCCCTTCTTTTCTGTTTCTATTTTTATCCTCAGATAAAAGTTAATCACCTTCTTGCCAATCGCTGGAGATTGGATGGCGCCTTCTGCCTTGAGTCAGCCTCTGCTAGCCACAGCCGGCCTCTGCCTGGACTCTCTTGGCCTTAGGCCTCTTTCAATGGACCCTTGAAGCGGGAGGGGGCTCCACATAGTGGAGAAGGGGGGCAGGTTTTTTTTTCCTTTGAGGTGTCTGCACTAGCCTTTCAGGGAGAGGGGGGGTGATTTTAGTTCCCCTCCTCTTGCTACCAGAAATTCTTTTTGATTCCAAGCAGAGGAAAAAAAAGAGGAACAGAAAGAAGAAACCAAATGTATAAAGTTCTGGGTGTAGGATATAAAAATGTATCTATACATTAAAAAAAAAATCAATGTATTTATTTGACTTCATTCCGTGTACTGAAAGCACACTTTAACTTGTATTTTATTTTGCTTTTTTTTTTTAAAAAAAAATGATAGTGCCAGTTTCCTAGGTTCCCAGCATCTTTCTTCTCCTCCTGAATCCTTACTCTGAACTGAGTTTTATGTGTGTGTGTGTGTGTGTCTTGATTTCCCCCCTGGATTCTGCCAACAACAAGTCTGTTCCTCAGAAGGGTGTGTGTTTGTGTGTGTGTGTGTGTGTGTGTAGCGAAATCTAGCAGCAGGCAGGCGGCCTTCTTGTGCACTACATAGCCAGGGAAGGATTTGAAACTGGCAACCAAATTTCTCTTAGGGAATGCCTTTATTTTAAAAATAATTATTATTTTTTAATTATAGAGGAATGCCTTTATAATTAAAAGAGAGATAAGGATCAGAATTTGGGAGTTGCGTTCCCTGCCCAGGTACTGATTGTGACTTCCCTTTGAAAGCAACAGCTCAATATTTGTAGCTTGGGGTGGGAGTTGGGGGAATTTTGCCAGTTAAGAGAAAGCAATACATTTGTCAGAAATTCCCGAGGCCACCACGTTTCTAATGAACTGTGAGGAGTAACCGCTGCAGAAGTTAGCCACTACGTTTGGAAGGTAGGGGCCAGAATTGTTCAGTATCCAGAAGTGTGCCTTACTGACTAGTGTGGCTAGTAAACCACCTGAGACCTAATTTGGAATAGTGCTATTTTTTCCCCCCTCTTTATGCAAAAATGCTCTGAAATCACACTAGGAACATCTGCAGTAGGAGAATCATAGCAACAGACACCACCTGTGGCATAATAATCTCAATGCAGGGCTGATATTCTGATGGAGCTGGCCCTTTTCAAGCTTTATAGCATTGATACAGAAAATCAAGACACTGGGTGGGTTGTCTAGTTTTTCCATTCAGGATACATCTCACTTGAAAAAAGTTTCTCCCTGTATCAGCTGTCCAATCCTTGGGTCCTTTCTTTGTCCTGGCAAGCCAGCTCTAAATGTGCCAAATTCTAGAAACCCCTTTAATGTTTTAACACTATGCTGAATTCACTGTAAAGTGTAGAGTATCTTCTTTTCCTTCTTATTTTCAGCATGAATGTCAGACTATCCTCCATTAATGCAGAGAAACATTCCCCCCTTTGTCAGGAATCCATTTCCACTTACAGGGAAGAGCTGTAAGAACAGGAACTATTTTTGAAACTCCCCCCCCCCCCTTCCCTAATATTTCCAATCAATGTACTGGTGCATATTCAAGGCAGGAAACTTCCTACTTGTCTGGGTCACAAAGTAATATGGTCCTGAAGCCACCAAACACTCAAAAGGAATTCTCAGAAAACCAGGCCCAGATTACAGATGGCCCTGTTTTTAAAAGTATTTCCCTATTTTTAAAGGTGTAAGTATTTTAGTCACTTCCAGGCGAGATGGGCAACAGAGAAGTCTAATAAATAAAATTTCCCTTGGTCCCTGAACATTTTCATCTCCCCATGCTTCAGTTCCACATCTGTGGAGCCATAAGAACTTAGATCCAGATGTAGACCTTTCCCTAATATAAGGCGAAGGAGCCAGAAATCAGTAAATTTTGGGTGACACTTGGATACCACTCTTTATAGATATTCTGGCAAGACCAGTGTCCGATCCTCTGCCACAAGGTGCTTCAGCATCCTGAAAAAGAGAGATGGGGGCAGGTTGCTCGAAGGCTCCGCCAAGCAGCCGAAGGGCTAAAAGAAGGCTTGTTTGACCTCTACAGAGGTTCCCCCCCCCCTTCCTGGAGATCAAAGCAGAGTACTCTGTTTTTGTCTTCCTGGTGGTTTCTTTGTATCATACGTGTTTGTGTGTGTGTTTTATCCAGGCTTCTCTAGGCCACCGATTACACAATCCCCTGTTAAGGGCATTATTGTTTTATGATAAGAAAGAGAAGGTATTGAGAAGCGGGGATCGCCAACTGCTTCCAGCATCAGAACTGACTATTGCAGGAGATGTCCCTCGCGCATCTACTGTACAACAGGCCCCGAGCACAGATCCATTTTTATGAAAAGGGTCAACCCTAAAAAATGCACTTTGTGGGATTCCCATTGGTGTTGAACTTTTGGATCCTTAATGTTCTAGAACAGTGTTTCTCAACCTTGGCAACTTGAAGATGTCCGGACTTCAACTCCCAGAATTCCCCAGCCAGCGAATGCTGGCTGGGGAATTCTGGGAGTTGAAGTCCGGACATCTTCAAGTTGCCAAGGTTGAGAAACACTGTTCTAGAACAGCCATGAGGAATTCCAGCCAAAGAGACTTTCCCTGTCCTTCTCTACTGGCTGCGATCAGGTCTTCCTTGGGCCCGTCTTTTTCTTTCTTTCTTTCTTTCTTTCTTTCTTTCTTTCTTTCTTTCTTTCTTTCTTTCTTTCTTTCTTTCTTTCTTTCTTTCTTTCTCTCTCCCTCCCTCCCTCCCTCCCTCCTCTCTTCTCTTCCTTTCTTACTCTCACTCACCCATCACCCACCCACCCTCGGCTAGCTGAAAATAATATAAGCAATGAATTATTATTTTTTAGCAAGAGAATATTATGTTGTTAGTGTTACCATCATATTTAGGAAGTGTTTGTTTTTAACCTGGATTTATTAGACTAGTATATTGGAATTTGGGCTCAAGAAGGCAAACACTGAATCTAAAGACAGCTTCCTTCCCTCTTTGTTCGCATGTCCTTTGACTGTACACCCAAACTAGCATTTCTGAACTTTGGCAAGTTTGAGACATATGGATTTTAACTCCCAGAATTCCCCAGCCAGTATTGCTGCTGGGGAATTCTGGGAGTTGAAGCCCACACATCTTAAAGTGGCCAAATTCAGAAACATTGCCCAAGATGAGAAGAGCTGGAGGATTCTGGATGGGGTAGAGGATTGCTTGGATTTAGGGATGTCCCGAGAAGTTATAGATACAATTCATAAAAAGGATTCTGCTTTCCGATCCTTCTGTATTTTGCAGCGATGGTGCTTTTATCTGCCAGATGCCGCTGATTAGCTCTGAGTTCTCCGCTTCTTACTTCCCAGTTGACTAAATCAGCACCGAACAGCCACATCTCAAGGCCTGGCAGACTGCAAAGCATGCGTTCCATTTTTTAATTTTTTTTTCTCCCACGGCCCTACCGATGGTTGAAAGAGGTTGAAAATAATGATCTCCAGTCCCATCTTGGAGGTCTGCTTCGAATGACCTGGGTCATTCTAACCCCCCAAAGCTCTACCAGCTCCTCTGTGTCTTGCCTTACTGCCTGTGTAGACGTGGTCTTGTGCCTGATTCACAGCGAGGCATTGTGCAGGAGACAAATGGAAGTCAGATTGTCTTCACTCGGTTTGGGGCGGGGGGGGGGGGCTTGCCTTTTGCATAACAGTCCTCTCTCGCTGCCTGCCAATTTCTCCCCAATCTACCCTTGAGAGTAGGAATGGCGAGAAATAGGATTGCTTGATGGAGTGAGGGAAAGGGCACACAGTTCCCTTATTGCTTTGGGGACTGGGATATTCTTGACGGTTGTGCTGAGTTTGCCCCAGAAAACATTGATAGCTTCTGAGAAAAAGGAGACCCTTAACAACTAAAGTGCAAAGAGAGGTTGCCTAGGTGAAAGACCCATACAGTATTATCTTTCACTCTGCCATATGTCAGGATAACTTTTTGGGGGTTTTGGTAGGGAAAAAAATATTACTTTATCTGTGCTGTTTCCTCATCTAGAATCTCAATGCCGGTTGTACATTTGATGAGTGAATTGCATCTCCCTCTCTCTTCCATTCCAAAGAAGTCCCTTCTTGCTCTTGATCCCCTTTTCATCCCCCACACCCCCGCCCCCACCCCAACTTAATAGGCAGATGCTGTGGAAAAGGATTCTGCAGCTGGAATGTTACTCTGCTCTTCTTTCTTTTTTTAAAAAAAATGGAATTGTTTGTTGTAATGCTCTAACTGCTAGAACTGTATTTTATTTGCTTGCCATGCATTTACTCCTTTTAACAGATTCTGCTTTTAAAGAAAAACACAAGACTACAATCTGAAAATACTCTTTGGAAAGGAAAGTGCAAAAACCAACCAACCAATAAAAGGACAGCCACCATAAGACAGATCAAATATCCTGTATTTTTAACTGATCATGTTTGAATGTCTAAGGAAAAAAAAGAATTTATTGTTCTAATTATCCAGATGTATGTATGTTTGTAAAATAGCTCTTATTAGCTGATAAGGTTGTATGTTTTTGGAACAAAATATTGATCATTAAAAAAAGTATTGAGTTTTATGGGCGTTTTTTGGATTTTGAGAAACCTATGATTAAAGCATTCAGATATCAGTAAATAAGGTCAAAAGAACCAACATTTGACTGTGGTGTTCTTCACGTAGTTTAGAATTTGACAGCAGCAGCTGCTGCTGTCACGGGCGTTATTGACAGGCAAATAAATTGGTTGTAACTCAGTAAAATTTACCTTTCTGAGTCAGCAGTACAATTATGAAAGAAGGTGTTTTTTTTTCCTCCCAGGGTCAGGGCTTAATATAACACATGGAATAAGCTGTAGCTGGATGGTACAGCACATTTCCCAAGCCTCAAGGTCACTTCTCTGCATTTTGATCTTGAAAATTCCTTGTCAGCTGAGAAGACTCAAGTCTCAAGAACTGCTGACCCTCAAGAACAGGCAGCAGTTTGGATAAAGGAATGTTTCCAAACCAGGCTGACAAGGTCATTCTATTCTGGTGCATTTTGGTATCATCTTCAGTTTTGTGGACCACCATTTCCACAAATGGTTTCCACACCATTTCCACTATGGTTTCCCCAATTGCAATGGGTGGCTGTGAAAGTTGGACCATAGGAAAAGTTGAACCCCAAAGAATGGAGGCCTTCGAACTCTGGTGCTGGAGAAGACTCCTGTGAGTCCCTTGGACTGCAAGGCCATCCAACCGGTCAGTCCTAGAGGAAGTCAACCCTGACTGCTCTTTAGAAGGCCAGATCCTGAAGAGGAAACTCAAAAGACTTTGCTCACCTAATGAGAAGGAAGGACTCCCTGGAGAAGAGCCTCATGCTGGGAACGATGGAGGGCAAAAGAAGAAGAAGGGGACGGCAGAGAAGGAGGTGGCTGGATGGAGTCACCGAAGCAGCAGGATGGTAGAGGACAGGAAGGCCTGGAGGAATGTTGTCCATGGGGTTGCGATGGGTTGGATACGACTTCACAACTAACAACAACAAATTTCCACAAAGAGACTGGGAGATAACAATTTGAGTTGGATTCACAGGTTCTTTTTAGGCAAAGAACTTGCCAGAATACTTTATTCTGGCTTCCATATTTATGGGGAGTGAGTGGGGTGGACACAGTCCAATTAGGAACTGGGCCACATCAACCCTTGTGGCTAATATTTTTTTTCTGAAGAACCTTCTTGAGGTCATTTTGGAGTCCAGAGGTGGATATTGCAGCATTTTTTAATTTTCCCAGTTCTAATTGCTACTTGAAGCAGAAAACCAAGCGATAAGATTAATTGGACTAATAAACATGCATGTTTTATTCACTTGTGTATTAGTTGCGCAAATCATTTCATTTACAGATATCAATAGATGGCTAACGTGATGCTATATTTGTCTAAACAGGATGTTTAGAAAAGAAGAAAAAAGATTCCCAGAACAAATTGTTTTCCCCGCTCTCCCCCTCCCACCCCAAGCTCTTTGAAAAGAAAGAGTAGCACAACGATGGGGAAAGGACAGAATTAGGTATGTATGACAAACAAGGGACACCGTCAATTCAAGGACAGTCTCGTAGTTTGCTTGCAAGCACAGCACGTTGCCCTGAAACGTAAGGAATGACAGTCCTAAGATTTGCAAGACCTGGGTGTCGTTTTGTACATAACGTTGCCACAAAGTCAAGGTCCTTTGTCAACTTATTAAAATACAGCCTCCCTTTCCTCCGCTTTTAAAAAAGTTCCACACAGCTTTTCGCGGCACGGAAAAACTGTGGATATCAGCAAAAAAATAATCGCTGTAATTGCCAAAGGAAGCGTCTCTGCAACTGGTAAAAATCCAGAAGTCTTCAGGCACGCCAGTAGCACCTCGAGCCTTCCCCAAGTTCATCCATATGCCGATTTGATGCTCAGCTTCCCTCTTTGGGCCCCAAGCGGGAACTAGAATTTTGAAGCCATCCGTGATATTGAGAAGCATCATCTGAGCTGCACTTCATGGATCAGAGAATTCACCAAGGATGGCTTTGCAACTGGTCACCTGTTCTGACCGAGGCTTTGTGAGAAAGCATAAGTCGCAAACCTAGTCCCCAAAACCCTGTTTTATTTAGACGGCTGTGAATTATGGTCATTCACAGCTCGTAGTGATTCACAAACAGTCTGTGAAGATGAGTTGACACATACTTTCAGGGGTAATGTTGATAAACACCCACCTTTATCTCCTTTGAAACGCTGCCAGAGAGCTAATTGCCAATTAGTTTTGCAAGGCCACACGGAGCACAGAGTCAACAGGGCTTCTCAGAGCTTGAACTGACTAGATGAATAAATTGCTTCCTGCAAGGGCTCACTTCCGTTTGCTCCTCTTATGTCTTATGGGAGGGGTCAATCATCTTCAAGCCTTACTCCCGAGTTGCCCTTTCTTCCTTAATCTTGCATTCTGGCAGCTTTGTGCATACGTACACTGGGCACAGGCTCACACTGTTCTTCTGCCTCACTGATATCAGACTCCAGAGGCAGCACATCACTACCAAGATGGCCTTCGCCCCCTCTCTGCCTCCGACACAGAGCCCTCGTCTGAGCCTTCCCCAGACTCCAGGACTGGCCCATGTTCCTCCCCAACCTCCTCACTGTCCGAATCGGCTTCCAGCTCCACAGTGGACCACATCACCAAATAAGCTAAATGTCAGCGTTCCAAGTATAATGTAGAATTAAATCAGAGTCCAAGGCAAAACGATCCTTAAAGTTCCAATGTAATAAATCAGACATCTTAGCACATCTGTGGAATCCCAATTCTGGAAGTTACATCGGATTCCCACCCAGTTGAAAGTTCATGATCTTGTCCCCACGCCCACAAATCCATCACATGGTCCAATCTTCTTCTTCCACACTGGCATCTCCACCCAGCTGTTTCTGGTCAGGTGCAGAGGTGCGGAGACAAAAGATGACCTTGGGCTTCTAGAAAAGAATGACAACAACACATTCCACAATCCTACTCCTTTCTATTCCCCGCTCCCAACTACTACAATAATGAAACAGCATAATGGAATAAGAGAGAGTGGAAGGCCAAAGATCCTAAAAGCGATATAACTGCAGGCCTGACACTTAAGTTTAGGCCAGTAGTTTTTCCTCTTGCTTCGAGTTCAATCTAAGCCAGGAATTCCCAATCTCGGCAACTTTTAAAGATGTGTGGATTTAAAACTCCCAGAATTCCGAAGCCTGGGGACTTCTGGGAGTTTAAGTTCACAAGTCTTGAAGTTGCCACAGTTGGATACCCCAATCTAAGCCGTAAGGAAACTGTCACAATGAAAATACACACCATGACATACTGGTAAATGGAGCCTTACCATTTTTTTCCATTTTCCCAGTCTCAATACTGGATATTGTATTCCCCCCCACCCCTTCTTCGATCTTTCTCTGCTGTTATTTATCCGGATGTTTTTATCCCACCATTATTATTTTTTTAAATAAATGATACAAATTCAAAAGTTCTGATGAGAATCAGGAAAAAGGGCCCCACATTTAACATTTGCAGTCAGCTTCTGGTTGCCGGCCCTAGATTGTTTTCGCTGTTACTTTCTGTTTTGTTTACTTGAACGAAACAAAAGTTTTAAGGACACCACATCGAGTTTATCTTCCCATTAGTGGGAATGTGACTTTTCTGTTGAGCTGACACATGGCTTCCAATACACTCCATTGTCTGGGACCATTGAAATATTTGCAATCTTCCTCCATATCCCTCTTCCCCCTTCCTCATAATCTCCCTATAAAAGCTGCCATTTATTTCTATGTAATTGTTCATTTGAGCTCTTTTGCGTTTCCGATGATAAGTCTTCCTGTTATCTTGGACATTTTTTTCTCGCGCGTCTTGTTAGGATAGCGAAAATAATAATTTGATGTAAGACAGACTTCATTGCCGCATTCTGTGTTTTCCTAAACTGCTACTCTCGAAGCTTAGCAGGAAGATGAATAGGGGGACAAACAATTTATTCATTTCTCGTAGCAGGGGGGAAAAAAAGTCATTTTCCTTCATGGAGCTGTATTTATATTGCAGGAAAGCGGCAACAATTTATTGAAGAAAAAAAAAGAATTAAAAAACTCCCACAAAACAAAAATCTTTTAACAGAAGGTGACTTTCTCCCAGCTTCCAGGTCTTATTAATTTTCCAAAATTAATGAACTTGCATTCATTTCTGTTCCACCCCATTAGAATTCAACATGTTAAGTCATTTTGAATTGGGCGGCTGTATAAATCCAATAACTAAATTAATGAAAATGTGTGGCTTCTTCTAGTAAGGCTGAACAGTGGGAAATGCACAACAAAAAGCATTTCTCGTGTGAAGGTGAAGGTGCCCCTCGCACATATGTGCTAGTCATTCCCGATTCTAGGGGGCGGTGCTCACCTCCGTTTCAAAGCCAAAGAGCCAGTGCTGTCCAAAGACTTCTCTGTGGTCATGTGGCCGGCATAATTACATGCCGAAAGTGCATGGAACGTTGCTACCTTCTCCCCAAAGGTGGTTCCTATTTTTCTATTTGCATTTTTACCTGCTTTCAAACGGCTAAGTTGGCAGAAGCTGGGACAAGTAACAGGAGCTCATTCCGTTACGTGGCGCTTAGGGATTCAAACCGCCGAACTGCGACGTTTCAGATATGCGTGCGAGGGCAACCTTTACCTTTAAGTTGAGGACTATATGCAGACAGCTGATCGTAATGCAAGGCTTCCTTTGCTTTAAATGCATGTAGGGCTCCATTTCGCTTCCACAGGGGTTTCAAAAATGACCGTTTTCTTTCTTGCGCGTTGCATAAATAAGGCAGGCAGAAGTAAATATCTTTTGATGGAGATAATTACAGGTTTGCTAATACCAATCTAAGGAAGCTTTGTACAGAGACTTGGCCAGGGAATGATGTTTATGAGCAACTATCGAAAAGAGAAGAGCTGGTGCTATTTTTCCTATAAGAGAAATCTTCGGTGTCTCTGCAATTGAAGGGGGTCGTTTTCCTGTGCAATTTTAAGTGCAATTTTGCTTACCGTTCGACTAAAGTCTCCGATGTAATGGCTGAAGAGCACCATAGTCACAATTAAGGTGCTCCCAGCCCCCCTCAATTAAACAATGTCATCTATCTGAATCTTGAAAAGGTGTCTTCCCGGTTGCAGCATCTGCCGTCTGAAATAGCATCCCTCAGTAGCCCCGTGTGGTTTCTCCATGATGATGATCCCCAAATCTGGCTCTTCTCCCAGATCTTAGGGCAGGGAATCTCCAAACTTGGCAGCTTTAAGAGTTGTGGACTTCAGCTCCCAGATATCCCCAGCCAGCCGTGGGAATTCTGGGAGTTGAAGTCCGCAAGTCTTAAAAGTCTCCGAGTTTGAAGATTCCTTCTGCCTTAGGGTAAGATGGCTGTTCCGACAGGCCTGGGGCTAAAGATTTGCAGCCCCCACTTCGAATGGTATGATTGTTGTGCTTTTTAATTGTGTATGGTCTTCATGTTTTGTAACTTGGTTTGTTTTTCCCCTCCCTTGAGTTGTGAGCCGCCCTGAGTCCCTTTCAGGGAAAAGGGCGGCATACAAATAAAGTAAAATCTAAATCTAAATCTAAGATGATTGATCAGATTTTCCTTGCTGGAATGGGGTGGTTTTTCTCTTTTATTTTAAGTAATTTTCCTTTGGTTGGAGTTAATGCTTAATGAAATATATGTCTCACAGAAGGTGTGGTAGCCTCATGGTGTTGTGGCTCACCAGCTGCCAGCGGAGCTGGCGGCAGACTCGGACAGTGACAAGGTTGGGGAGGAACTTGGGTGAGTTGTGGAGTCTGGGGAAGGCTCCGATGGATGCTCTGCGTCGGACAAAGAGATAGAGCCAGGGCCATCCGACATTTCCCAGCCACTGAAGAGGCAGCTGCCTTTGGAGACTGATATGAGTGAGGAAGAAGAACAGCTGGGGCTTGTTCCAGATGCGTGTATGCACAGAGCAGTTAGGAGAGGTGAACAACGGAGGACGAGGAGTCGACTCGTGAAGCAAAGCACACGTGGACGCTGAATGGCCTCTCCCTGGCTGGGGAATAAATAGAAGGAAAGGGGAGTGGCTGTCGTAGGAGACAGCAGTTCGTATTTCTGAAGATTTTGCTCATCGTGTTTTGTGCCACAGAGACTGCTGGATCGCAAGGAACTGATAAGGTCACTGCAATTAACTCTTTTGAAGGACTTGCCTGGAGTTTTCAGTGGGTGAATGCAATTAATTCACAATAAAGATGGGTTTTCGTGACAAGCAGTCTGTTTCTTGCTTCTGCTAATTGATTTGACACACGGAGGTGTCAATCAAATGTCTCTTAGAGGCTTGGTGCTCTGAAATTTAGTAGACTTAGTAAAGACGTAATATACCTGTTGTATCTCCTCTTTTTTAATACAGAATATTATACCCCTGAAAAATCGGTGATCGGCTGTTAAATTTTACCCGCATATTTCTCAAGACCATTGCAGAAATGGACCTAGGATTCACATAGGTGTTCAAGAGATGGTCCTTTTTTCACCGCTAGTGAAAAAAAAAATGCACCCCATGTTGTCGTGCTTAAAATTATAAGTGTCACCTTGCTTGCTTAAAGCCGTTTTAGCTGAGCAGCAGCAGGGATCTTACAGGGCAATAGCAGGAAATAAGTTTTTCCCCCACTTCAAAGCAACTCAAATCCAAGTGACACTCTGCGTTATTTGCACAATTTCAGTCTGCACATAAATCAATAAAGGGCTTCTCTTGTTCTAAAGGACGACTCCTTTCAATTGTGCGTGTGTGTGAAACAAACACAAGCCGTCACAATTGAATTGAAGCTTGACTATCAGGCTTGTATTTAAATAAAACACTTGCTACTACTAACAAAAAAACCAACAACATTTTTTTAAGCAGTAGGGTAGAAATTGGACTTAAGAGCATCTGTTTTAATTAATTCCAGGAGGATTATGTCCACTTAGATGTTGTCACACTACAAATAATGAATTTGGATCTTGAAACAAAAGGGATTTGGGGTCCCTTTCTCGACTCTTTGAGCACACTTTACAAACACCCCCACACCTCTGGAAATCTTGCTTAATATAGATCTGTGATGGAGAATCTATCGCATGGGAGCTGGAAGTGGCACGCGGAACCATCTCTGCGGGCACAGAAGCCGTCGCCCGTTGCTCTTCTGAGTTCTGGCACGCTGACCAGCTGGTCTTCACATGCGTGGGAGTGCCAGAGAGTGGCTGCCTGGTGCACATGCATGTCGACCGCCTGGTCTTCCGGTTTATGGCATGCATGTGCGTGCGAACACTAGCTGGCTGGTGTGCCATAAACCGGAAGATCATCATCCCGGCAGGCACATGTGCATTCACACCGGCCAGGTGATCTTCATGCGCACATGCGAGCCAAAAACCGGAAGATCATCTTCCTGGCATGCATATGCACACTGTGCAGCTGCTGTTTCCGGCACACCAATCGTGTGTCCACATGGTCCCGTTTTGGCACTTGGTGCCAAAAAGGTTCACCAACGGTGATATTGGTTGTTCTCTGTCTTTCTCTTTCGGTCTCTGCCTCTGTCTCTCTCTGCCTTTCTCTCGTCTTTCTCTCTCTGTCTTTTTCTTTCTCTCTCTCTGTCTTTCTTTCTCTCTGTCTTTCTCTTTTGGTCTCTGTCTCTCTGACTCTCTTTGTCTGTCTTTCTCTGTTTCTCTTTCTCTGTCTTTCTCTTTCTGTATTTTTCTTTCTGTCTTTCTCTCTGTGTCTTTCTCTTTCTGTCTTTCGCTCTCTGTCTCTCTCTGTCTTTCTCTGTGTCTCTCTCTTTCTTTCTCTTTCTCTTTGTCTTTCTCTCTGTCTTTCTGTGTTTCTCTTTCTCTGTCTTTCTCTTTCTGTCTTTTTCTCTCTCTCTCTCTCTGTCTCTCTCTCTCCCTCTCTCTCTCCCTTTGTCCCTGTCTCTCTGTCTGTCTCTGTCTGTCTCTCTCTCTCTCACACACACACACACTCCTCCCTTGGATGGCAACTATCAAACCATTTTCTTTCCCCAAACACAATTTCATTCATGCAACTCCGTCTTTCTACTTCATTTGAGTCAGCTAACACTCTGTGAGAAATGTGTATAATTAGATGTGGGAGGGCGGGGAGAGGAGAAAGGATGGTTTACAATGGCTATTATATACTTCACTGCACCACAATAGTTTCCTCAGATCTGTTCCTGCCTATAAAATTGTTCATTTGGATGCGCTAGCAAGAAATGACTATGGATATTAGGATCCAGGAGGCGGGGAGCCGGATGCCCAAACTCACTTGCATCGTTGTTTAACCGGACAAATAATTCTGGTTTGTTTTTCCAGGCCTTTGCCTTTCTAGGAGAAGCTACCAGAAACATCCGATTTTCATCCTAAACGGGTGCATGGCCGAAATGGATCACGAGAGAGTTCTGAGCCAGGCTTCCTTAGAAAGCAAGAAGCCAAGTCTTGGTCCCGGCAAAACCCCGTTTATTTGCACGACTGTGAATTCCTTTCATTCACAGTCAGCAAGGCTCGGCAAACAGTCTTTCGGAGGAATGTTTATCCACATGAACCTTATCTCGTTTGGAGAGCTGCCAGATAACTAGTTTCCAAAGGCAGGGCAAGGCAAAACTTGGCACAGCATCTCTTAAAGTCACAAACAGAACTTTCCACTCTTGAACCCACTGAAGGAACAAATTGTTTCCCGCAAAATCCCCCTCCCCATTTGCTCCTCTTTTGTTTCCTATGGGAGGGGCCAATCACCTCCAAGGTGTGGCTTTACTCCCAAGTCAACCCTGCTTTATTAGTTGTTCTTTTCTTCTGGCAGCTCTACGCATGCACACACTGGGAACAGGCTCCAGCTGTTCCTCTGCCTCACTGCTTTCTAATTCCCTCTCTGCCTCTGACGCACAGCCCTCGTCCGAGCCTTCTCCAACCTTCAGGACTGGCCCGTGTTCCTCCCCAACCTCCCCATTGTCCGACTCTGCTGCCAGCTCTGCTGGCCACCAGCGGGACACAACAGAGAGGGTAACGAAATGGAAGCTACTTTGAAGCGATCAAAATTATTTTGGATCTATCCCAAGGGTGCTTTTTCCAAAAAATAACTTCCTTGGGGGGTCTTTTTTCCCTTTGAAAATATTTCGCTTCTCATCCAAAACTGAAGAAGTTTCTTGGATGAGAAGCAAAATGCTTTCAAAGGAAAAACAAAAAACAAAGTCCAGTTGTCTTTTGGAAAAAGCACTTTTGGGACAAGCATGACCTCGATGTCAGAATATTTATAGAAATTGGAACTAGTGGGTCCTTTTTTTTAGTCCAGCAACATATCCATTTTCTGGACTGATCTACTTAGAAGGACCAGGACGGTGACTCAGTGGCTAAGACACTGAGCTTGTCGACCAGAAAGGTCGGCAGTTCAGTGGTTTGAATCCCTAGTGCCGCGTTAACGGGAGGAGCTCCCGTGACTTGTCCCAGCTTCTGCCAACCTAGCAGTTCGAAAGCACGTAAAAAATGCAAGTAGAAAAATAGGAACCACCTTTGGTGAGGAGGGAAGAGCATTCTGTGCACCTTCGGTATTTAGTCATGCCGGCCACATGACCATGGAGACGTCTTTGGACAGCACTGTCTCTTCGGCTTGGAAACAGAGATGAGCACTGCCCCCTAGAGTCAGGAACAACTAGCACATATGTGCGAAGGGAAACTTTACCTTACCTAGAAAGGTTGACATACTTTGCCATGTGGTCAATCTACTGAAGGTGGGGCACCCAGATTCTTGCCCCCTATCCATGCCCTGTGTTGTGAATCCAGACTCCCAGCACAGAGACCGAGTGAAAGAACATTATACTTCTGCAGAGATGCTATCCTAAGAAAAACGGGCAAATCTGTCGTTATTCCTTCCTCTTTTCCCCTACCTATCTATCTACTAATGTCTGCAGTGCAGGTAGCAATAGCAATAGCAGTTAGACTTATATACCGCTTCATAGGGCTTTCAGCCCTCTCTAAGCGGTTTACAGAGTCAGCATATCGCCCCAAACAACAATCCGGGTCCTCATTTCACCCACCTCGGAAGGATGGAAGGCTGAGTCAACCTTGAGCCGATGAGATTAGAACCGCTGAACTGCAGATAGCAGTCAGCTGAAGTGGCCTGCAGTGCTGCACCCTAACCACTGTGCCACCAATTTCCCTCTTTCCCTCTCCTGCCCCAATTCTATTTTGAAACCTCCGTCTTTCGCTGGCAGAAGGAAACTGGTGAAATAGCTCATTAATTGAAGGTTTAAAAGCTTTATTTTTCCTGCTGTTCGAGAGCAAGCGAGAATAAAAACGATAATAGACTGTGGAAATATTCCAAGGCTTGGATCTTACCAAGGGGTATAAAAAAGAAACCCCAGATTTGATATACCAGGGACAGGTGAGGGGAGAATACTGGCAAGAGAAAGGAACACTTCCACTTGAATTTTAGGGAAATATAGTCTGATTGCTGTAGTTTTCATGCAACCTGGTTAGCCATGATTAGCAATAGCAGTTAGACTTATATACCGCTTCATAGGGCTTTCAGCCCTCTCTAAGCGGTTTACAGAGTCAGCATACCGCCCCCACAGTCTGGGTCCTCATTTCACCCACCTCGGAAGGATGGAAGGCTGAGTCAACCTTGAGCCGGTGAGATTTGAACCGCCGAACTGCAGATAACAGTCAGCTGAAGTGGCCTGCAGTACAGCACTCTAACCACTGCGCCACCTTGGCTCTTTCAAGAAACAATTACAGATTAACAGAGTTGGAAGGGACCTTGTAGGTCATCTAGTCTAACCTCGCCACCCAAGCCGGAGACCTTACACCATTTCTGACTGATGGCTGCAATCCAGTCTCTTCTTGAATGCTTCCAGTGATAAAGCTCCCACAGCTTCTGAAGGTAGCATCTGTTTTCAGCTAAGGAAGATAACCTGAGCTTGGCTGATGTTGAAGAGGTTGGAACCTGGTTCAGTTTGGACGGGGCACCAAGAGGAAATCCAAAAGCCGGCATATCATTGGACAGCTTCCTCCAATTCCATCCATCCAGCCCAGGAGACCTGTCAGAAGAAAAACTAGCATGGTTCAGCCGCATTAATAAATAATAGATACCCTCTTTCCCTGAAAATAAGACCCCCCTGATAATAAGCCCTATCAGGCTTTTGAACGCATGCGCTAAAATAAGCCCTCCCCTGAAAATATTGCAATATGGTAGCAGCCATGGGGTGACCACATTCACCGCCTCCTGCACCTCAAAAATAATAAGACCTCCCCCCAAATAAGGCCAAGGGCTTATTTTGAGGGCGAAAATAAAATAAGACCCTGTCTTATTTTCGGGCATACACAGTACATACCTCATAGTCCAAGAAGAAGCCAATGTCCAACCTCTTGTAACCATTAAAAATTACATCAATGCTTTTGGACAAAGTGGGGCTAAACTTAAAAACCAGATTAATGACTCCTGTTTTCCTATTTTCGTCGTTCAAAAGTTTTATTTCTTTTCGAACAAACATTTCATCATTCCTCAATCAGTAAGACATCGGAGTACAATTTCTTGTGTGTCAAAATAGTTCTAGTTTACCCCCAAATTCTTGTCTAGCCTAATGTATGCCCCTCCCTCCCTCCCCCCCAACCCCCCCTCCTCCTTCCCCCCCCCCCCCAGACTTCCCGGAACCCGTACACGGTATGGATTTTTAACAAACACAGTCTAAAATCTATTGAGAAAAAAAGAAATAAAGAAATTAATGACATCTCTACATTGACCTTAGCTTCTTCTTGCTGAGCTAACTTTAAACAATTTAAATCATTTCTGATCTTAAGCATAGGCTACTGTTTTCCTATTTTCAAGGCGTCTGCTTCCGACGCCCTGCCCCCCCCCCCACTCCCATTTTGTAACTTCACTTAATGGTCAAACTTTTTTTTTCCAATTCAATTTACTTTATTTGTATGCCGCCCTTTTCACTGAGGGGACGCAGGGCGGCTCACAGTTCAACTTTGGTGAGCTTCTCCCCTGCACCCACTTGCTAATTTTCGAACTAGGCCAAAATGCCCAGGAAGGGGGCCTCATTCCCCTCCCTCAACCCAAGAAGTTATGCCACCTTTCGGGCAACCCAAAACGTAGATGTTTCTGCCAACGGAGCAGGTGCTGGCATTCCTGAGCAACGCTGCAAAATCCTAATGAACCGTTTTAAGAGGGGAGAAAGCCATATTGTACTTGGCTGGAAATCAAGCCTAGCCAAGCCAAGGTGTGTGTGGGGGGGTGTTTGAGTGCTAGGTGGAGATTTTTGTATTAATGCATTTTCCCCTTAGCATGACTGAGCCATCAATTGCAGGGGACGGAGTTCTTGGCAGGGAGAGACCGAGTCGTTTTAGCAAGCGAGCTGTTCTTAGGGTTGGATAATCTCGAGGTGGCAGCATGAAGGGTGCAATTTTAAACCCTGAACGCTATGCCAGGTTCAGGAGGGACGCGGCGGCTGAGTGGCTAAGACGCTGAGCTTGTCGGCAGTTCAGCGGTTCGAATCCCCCAGCGCCGCGTAACGGAGTGAGCTCCCGTAACTTGTCCCAGCTTCTGCCAACCTAGCAGTTCGAAAGCATGTAAAAAAATGCAAGTAGAAAAATAGGAACCACCTTTGGTGGGAAGGGAACAGCGTTCCGTGCGCCTTTGGCGTTGAGGCATGCTGGCCACCTGGCCATGGAGACGTCTTCGAACAGCACTGGCTTGCGAAGTACCTGTGGTTCGCCCATGAGGCCAATGGTGAGAAAAGACACGGACACGATCTTTCTCGGGATGGGACGACCCAGATTGGGGGTCTGGTAGCCCCTTTTATTGAGATAGGACAAAGGCAGGAGGAGCAATAGCATGTGATTAAAAACAGCCTGTAAAACTACAATTGCTAATCTACTGCTCAGGGAAGTTCTGTCTATATATGGTCAAATCCTGGGCATCATTGGGTAAGGCACATCTAGAGTGAATTATCAGGATGTTATGTTATGCACTTTCAGGATATCAGGATGTTATGGAGTTTGTTTCCTGTGGTTCAGCGTGGCTGCACATGCCCTGTTATGCACTGGGCCATGGGTGACCGCCACACCTACACAAGGAGTTATGTGACAACACTAGGTCTGGTACTTAGAAATGGAGAAGAACACTGCCCCCTAGGGTCGGGAACAAGTAGCACATATGTGCGAGGGGAACCTTTATCTTTACCTATCCCATATTCAAATCCAACCCAACCTACACACAGTACACAACTTATAAACCACAACTGGGATTAGAATTTTTGTTGGTGAGCAAGTTGATTGTCTGATTTTAATCATCTTTTTCACCATCTCGCAAATCAATGACCCAAGTAAATATTATCCACCGATAGAAGAGAAACTCCTATGCTCCCTCCCTCACACTGATGACGTTACCTGTTGGGGGAGTGAAACGTTTACAAGTAATCTTCATTAGGGACCACAATTGGGACCGGCGACGTGGTCAATAAGCGAAGGAGTTACTAAGTGAAACATCACAATTTAGTGATCTTTCTTATTGTTTCATAGACCTACAAAGCTTCTCAATGCAAAGATTGACTGCAAAATTACTTTTTCTTCACTGTTGCAACTGTGAGTGGTCGCTAAATGAGACAGTTGCTAAACAAGGACTACCTAGGCAATCTAATGACAAAGGTCAGAGGCGACCAAGAGCTCCACATCATCATCATCATCATCATCATCATCATCATCATCAATCATTGCCTAACTTTTATCGACAATTGCTCTGTCAAAATTGGAGAAAATATAGTCGCTAAAAATGCATCCATCTTCACATCTTCCCGATTCAATTCTACCCACCCTGAGGCAGAAATGCATTTTCCTTGAACTTAAGTGAGTTCATTCTTCAAAGAAAATAAAGTGGTGAATTTTGCTGTCAAAAGGCTGTGTGGGAAGTTCTGGAGACATTAGAACCGAGCAAATGCAATTGCCAAAGATAGAATGGGCTATAATGTCTCAATCATAAAATTTTATTTGAATTAGGATCACTAAATATCTGTTAATTGGGGGGGGGGGGAAATGACATTGGTCCAGGTTCAATCAGATATGACCGATTTCAGTTTTCTGGCCATGACAAATATGAGAAGAAAAGGAATCAAAGAGGGCAAAAGAGAAAAAAAAAGATAAAGTGGATAAACACTTAAAATAATCAGCAACTGCCAATCTTCTTTTCAACTTATAAACAAACCCATTGTTTGTTTATAATTCTTTAATTACAAATTTTAATTATAAACAAATTATAAACAAACTCCTCTTTTAATATTCCAAAGAGAAAGGAAGGAACGAAGGAACAAAGGAAAGAAAGAGAAAGGAGGGAAGGAAAGAAAGAAGGAAAAAGAACGAGAGGAAAGGAAGGAAGGAAAGAAAGAAAGAAAAAGAAAAGAAAGAAAAAGAAAAGAAAGAAGAAGGAAGAAAACTCTTTTAACCTCTTACTCCACCTTTTTTTCAGTTGAAATCATCATTTCATTCTTTTTTCATTTTCAGGAAAAAGTCCATGAAAGATCTCCAGTTTTTAATAATAATTTTATCTAACTTCGTTTGTCCCAAAGGTGCCTTTTTCAAGAGGCAACTGGACTTCCGTTTTTTTTCTTTGAAGACCTTTCGTTTCTCATCCAAGAAGCTTCTTCAGCTCTGACTGGATGGTGGGAAAAGGAAAGTCAGAGCTGAAGAAGCTTCTTGGATGAGAAGCAAAACCTCTTCAAAGGAAAAAAAAACGGAAAGTCCAGTTGCCTCTTGAAAAAAGCACCTTTGGGTTCCTAAACAAAGCTGAGAAAGTCACTGCTTTAGGGAAGCCTGAGGATCCTTTTTCTGAGCTGGGGGGTCAGGCTAGAAGACCTCCAAGGTCCCTTCCCATTCCATGATTCTGTGAATGGTGGCTTCTCTGTGTTTGAAAAACCGTCAATGGTTTTATCTTTATTAAGTGTGACCAGAAATGATTTGGCTTGATATGCTGCACTCTGCTTCCTTTCTGACCACAGAGTGGCGCCCGCCCTGCTCTGTGCCCAGTCTCGGCCGTCAACTGGCCCTCTGGAGGAGGTCAGTCGCCCAGAAGATGGAGCCCCGGGAGGCTGGGTGCCCACCCTCTTCCCCCTTTGTGATGGGCCAGCCTCCTCCCCAACTCGAACACCAAGTTCAGCTGCTTCTGTGTCCTTGGCTGCAGCACCCGAGCTCTCTCCAGCTGCTCACTGCCAGGGAAGAAGTTCCACAGGAGTTAAGCATCTCTCCTTCCTTCCTTCCTCCCTTCCTTCCTCTTCCACCTCCCTCCCTCTTGTCATTCCTCCCTCCCCTTCTCTTCCTTCACTCCCCTTCCTTCTTCCCTCCCTCTCTCTTCCTTCCCCTTCCCTCCCTCCCTCTACTCTGCCTTCCCTTCCCCTTCCCTCCCTCTTCTCTGCCTTCCCTCCCTCCTTCTTCCTTCCCCTTCCCTCCCTCTGTTCCCTTTCCTTCTTCCCTCTCTCTTCCTTCCCCTCCCCTTCTTTCCCTCCCTCTTCTCTTCCTTCCCTTTCCCCCTCCCTCTTCTCTTCCTTCCCCTTCCCTCCCTCTTCTCTGCCTTCCCCTTTCCTCCCTCCTTCTTCTCTTCCTCCCCTTCCTTTCTCCTTCCCTCCCTCTGTTCCCTTTCCTTCTTCCCTCCCTCTTCCTTCCTTCCCTCTTCTCTTCCTTCCCGTTCCTCTCCCTCCCTCCTCTTCTTTCTTCCTTTTCCCTCCCTCCTTTCCCCTTCCCTTCCTTGTTCCCCTCCCCTTCCTCCCTCCCTCCCTCCTTCCCTCCCTCCGTTCCTCTCCCCTTCGTTCCTTCCTCCTCCCTCCCTCCCTCCCTTCCACCTGTTGCTCCTTTTTCTTGCAGCAGCTGTCCTGACTTCTTCCCAGCAGCGTCGACGCTTCCTCCCCCTTCGCTCTAAATCCATTGCCGGGGCCCAGAACTCCAAAGCGACTCCAAACGTGTCCCTGCCCGGGGAGGGGGGGCGGGGATGTTAAGAAAGAAGCGCACCCCCTCCCGAGTCTTTCCCCCTCCCCCACCTACACAACAGATATGCCCAAATATTCTTTTTTCGGTACTGCAGCCCCCCCCCCATCCTGATCTCCGTATGCCCCCTCCCCTCTTCCTCAGCCCCTGGCGCCATAAAGGTCGGCAGTTCCGACGGTTCGAGTCCCTATTGCGGGTCTCCCGGGGTTAGACTACATGACCTCCAAGGTCCCTTCTTTACTGTGACCGTGACTGTTTCTGGCGGGGCCGAAGGATTATTTCAATTGCAAGCCTCTCTCTCTCTCCCCCCCCCTCTCCCCTCCATCACTCCCCCCGCCCTCCCTCCCGCATCATCCGCCGGTAATTCGGCTGCGTGCCCGTGCAATTCCCCCCAACGGCCACCGGGGGGCGCCCTGCCGCTCGCTCGGCCCTCTTCGCCGCCGGCGCTGGACGCGGCTTTGCTGCTGCTGCTGCTGCCGCCGGTTGGCAGAGCGCGTCGCTTCTCGCTCCGGGTCCCCGCCAGCGCGGTCGGCCAGCCAGCGCTCCAGCCGCGGCGGCGCTGCTCTTCCAGCCCTCCTTTTGGCCGCGCTGCCCTCCCGGCGGGAGGAACCGGGGGCGCCCACCGAAGCCGGCCGCCCAGCTGCGCCCCGACCCCGCGGAGCCGCCCAGGTAGGAGTTCCACCGCCGCCGCCAGCCGCCAGCCGCAGCCCAGCCTGCCTGCCGCTCGGCCGAGACCCGCCGCCTCTCGGGGGTCGCGTCTCGGGGGGGGGGGTTCTCGGCTAGGACGCCGCTGGGCTCCTGCGCCCCGGATTCCGGACTCATCTTTTGGGGGAGCCCCCTCCCCATCCCCGGAGAAGAAGGTGGGAAGGGGGACCCCCTTCTCCTCTTTGCTGGGCGCCAAGGCTGGACCGGTCCTCCTGGGGTCTTTTGGGGGGTGAAGGGAAGGGTCCGCTTGAGGGCCCGTCCACCCTCCCCGTCGCCGTGCCAGCGTTGGGCTTCTGAGCGCCCACGTTTCCCCGTGTCACCTCGGAGTCGGGAGCTGCGGGGTGCCCAGGCGTCATTGGGTCCCCTTGGCTGGTTTGTTGGGGGGAGATCGTGCCCAGGTCTCTGCCCTCCTTCCCTTCAAGTTCCCTTCCCGTGTTTTCCCCATCCCCGTCTCCAGATGGCCACTTCTCCCCAACCTCACTGGAGATTTGTGGGGGGGGGGGAGTGGGAAGGAAAGAGAAGGGATATTTGGGGAGGAAGGGCATGTCTCTCTAAAGAAGGGGGGGGACACCAAAACAAGCCCCTTCCTGGGTGGAGAGCCCAGGCGGGATTGCAGAAGGGAGTCTGGG
The DNA here is from genome assembly GCF_051295495.1 of Thamnophis sirtalis. NCBI lineage: Eukaryota > Metazoa > Chordata > Lepidosauria > Squamata > Natricidae > Thamnophis > Thamnophis sirtalis. The sequence goes on along the minus strand of NW_028261382.1, from coordinate 96,003,872 downwards.
AGTGGTGGGTTTTGTGGGCTTCCCCTCTTGCAGAGTGGGAAGGGAGAGGGGCCCCTCTCCCCCAACAGTGTGACATGACTAAGTCTTTGAACTGTTTCTTTGGCTCGTTCCTGTCTTGTTTTTCTTTTTGGAGGAACCAATTTGATATAAAATTGTGGGTGGTGCGGGGTGGGGGGGGGTGAGAGGCTTTGTGGGTGTCTTTATTATGCTTTGGCCAAGTGGAGTGGTCTTAGGGAGGAACAAGTGGTTGAACTGGGAGGGAGAATCAAGGGAGGGAGGGAGGAAAGAAAAAAGGAAGGAAGGGAAAAGGGATAAGAAAGGATAAGGAGGGGGGAGGGAGGAGAAAGAAGGAAGGAGAACAAGGAAAGAAGGATAAGGGAGGGAGAGAACAAGGAAGGAAGGATAAGAAAGGAAGGAAGGAAAGGAAGGATAAGGAAGGAAAGATAAGAATCATAAGAAGGAAGGAAAGGGAGGATAAGGAAGGATAAGGAAGGAAGGATATGGAAGGGAGGAAGAATAAGGGAGGAAAGAAGGAAGGAAGGAAAGAGAACGAAGGAAGGCTAAGAAAGGATAAGGAAGGCAGGAAGGCAGGAAAGAAGAAGGAAGGAAGGAAGGAAGGAAAGGATAAGGAAGGAAGGATATGGAAGGGAGGAAGAATAAGGGAGGAAAGAAGGAAGGAAGGAAGGAAGGAAGGAAAGAGAACAAGGAAGGAAGGATAAGAAAGGATAAGGAAGGAAGGAAGGAAGGAAAGGAGAAGGAAGGAAGGATATGGAAGGGAGGAAGAATAAGGGAGGAAAGAAGGAAGGAAGAAAAGAGAACGAAGGAAGGCTAAGAAAGGATAAGGAAGGCAGGAAGGCAGGAAAGAAGAAGGAAGGAAGGAAGGAAGGAAGGAAGGAAAGAGAACAAGGAAGGAAGGATAAGAAAGGAAGGAAGGAAGGAAGGAAAGGATAAGGAAGGAAGGATATGGGAGGAGGAATAAGGGAGGAAAGAAGGAAGGAAGGAAGGAAAGAGAACAAGGAAGGAAGGATAAGGAAGAAAGGAAAGGAAAGAAGGAAAGAAAGGGAGGATAAGGAGGGAAAGATACGGAAGGAAGGAAGGATAAGGGAGGAAAGAAGGAAGGAAGGATAAGGAAGGAGAAGGAAGGAAGGAAGGAAGGAAAGAAAGGGAGGATAAGGAGGGAAGGATACAGAAAGAAGGAAGCAAGGAAGGAGGGAAGGAGGCTGAAGAGATTGGTGGAGTGGAAGGGGAAAGGGCTAGAGTAACTATCTAGGGAAACGTTCTAGGCTAGGGGGCTCTCAGGGGCAAGTGAGTGTTGGGTGCAGGGTGGAGAGCGAAGTGGCCAGTGACGGGAGAAGAGGATGGCAGCCAGGGATGGACGTGAGCAGCTTTGAGAAGGAGGAAGGAGCACTTGGCTAAGTTATGTCCAGTTTCCTCCAACACCCCTTCAGGAACTCCCCAGGGCTCCCTTCATGTGCCAGCCAGGTCCCTGTCTGCGGTTTTGTGCCTCCTGAGTTGTGTTTGCCAGCAGGCCCTTCCAGAAATTGTCACCTCATCTTCACCGGAGGGAAAGCTGCCTCTTCCCTACCGGACCTCTGTGCTGCAGGTGTAAATGCAGCCGGGCTGTCATTGCAAGGGCGCAGCTGCAGTTTCTCCGTCGCTTCTACCTTTTTGCAAAGGCGGCTGCGTCGCCCCCACCAGGTGTGGGGCTGGGGCTCTTGCGATCGATCAGGGTGTTTTAGGAATGGGAAACACGTGTGTGTGGAGGGGGTCTCCTGGTGTTACTTTTTACGGGATCTGAACTCAAAAGGAAAAGGATTGTTGCCAGTTGCAATGATGACACTCTTTCACTGTTACTTCCTTTGGAAGTCTTCCTTGGTCTTTTTCCAAAGAGTATAATTAAACCAGTGTGATCAAGTTACTGGGCCCAGTTACAACTGGGATGTGGTACAAAATGGGCAGCAGGGATCAAGGAAAAAGCTGGGATGGTTGTTGGAATGTTAAAAGGTACTCTTTTGCTCTCTCATTATCTCTCTCTCCATCCATCCATCCATCCATTCATCCATCCAGCTACCTATCCATCTCTCCGTCCATCCATCATCCATCTATCCATCTATCTCTCTGTCTGTCCGTCCATCCATCCATCCATCTATCCATCCATCCATCTCTCTGTCTATCTCTGTCTGCCCGTCCATCCATCCATCCATCCATCCATCCATCCATCCATTCATCCATCCCTCTGGCTGGCTGGCTGGCTGTCCGTCCGTCCATCCATTCATCCATCCCTCTGGCTGGCTGGCTGGCTGGCTGTCCGTCCATCCGTCCATCCATCCATCCATCCATCCATCCATCCATCTATCTATCCATTTCTCCGTCCATCCATCATCCATCTATCCATCCATCTCTCTGTCTGTCTGTCCGTCCATCCATCCATCCATCCATCTATCCATCCATCCATCCATCTCTCTGTCTGTCTCTGTCTGCCCGTCCATCCATCCATCCATCCATCCATCCATCCATCCATTCATTCATCCATCCATCCCTCTGGCTGGCTGGCTGGCTGTCCGTCCGTCCATCCATTCATCCATCCCTCTGGCTGGCTGGCTGTCCGTCCGTCCGTCCGTCCATCCATCCATCCATCCATCCATCCATCCATCCATCCATCCATCTATCAATCATGTATCTATTTATTATCTATCTATCTGTCTGTCTGTCTATCACTATCTATCCATCCCATCCCTCCCTCCCTCCGTCCAACAATCCATCAATCCATCCATCTATCTCCATCTGTCCATCTCTCCATTCATGCACCGTTCCCTTGGAATTATTAGACCTGTTTATAAACTGGATAAAAGCCCAGGTGCGTCGGCTGTGAGACTTTTTATGGACAGCAGGTTACACAGACCAATGTTGCTTTTCACAGCTTTGAAACCTCGCCTAGGGCATCTTAACGATGATGGGAGTTTCTCACCGGGGAACTAACTCATTGCTTCCCCCCAAAAGATCAACACAGCACAATTCTTCCATTGGTCCGACTCTTTTATTTCCCCTGTAAGGGCAGTGCTGCGTTGGGGTGGGGGGAATTCTGGGACTTGAAGTCCACTCCTCTTAAAAGTTACCAAGGTTGAGATACACTGTGGTGTGGTATGTAAATGAGAGAGGTTTGGCTCACGAGAGCAATAGAGAGAAAAAACAGAATGCAAACTCTCCAGAAAATCATAACTGTTCCTTCCATCATCCTAGTTTCCAGAAAGTCTAACCAGACACTTCCAGGGCCTATGTAAACAACCATCCATCCCTCCTTTGCAACTTAAGTCTTCAGTTGCTGTCCAAACCCATTACAACGGGAGAAAGCTAGAACATAAAATTATCTGCTACAACGTCCTCCCTGTCAATGACTACTTCAGCTTCAAGCACAACAATACACCAGCACACAATAGATACAAACTCAAGGTGAACAGCTCCAAACTCAATTGCGGAAATTATGACTTCAGCAACAGAGTGCTCAACGCCTGGAATGCCCTACCTGACTCTCTTGTTTCTTCCTCAAACCCCCAAGACTTTAGCCTTAAACTGTCTCCTGTTGACCTCACCCCATTCCTAAGAGGCCTGTAAGGGGGCGTGCATAAGCGCACCATGTTTCTACCCTCCCTGTCCTAATGTTCCCTTCTATTCGTATCCATTTCCTGTGTTCAGAATCGTGTTGATACTTGTATCTGTTAGCTAATTCATGCTTGACGAATTAAATAAATAATAATAAAATAAAGCTCTCAATATCCCTTTAAATCACCCCTACAACATTATTCCAAGGTCGGCTAATCCTTTCCTTAGGACAGACATCTCTGTGAGTGGAAAGGAGGAGATAAGTTAGCAGCTCACCTATTGCAAAATACGCTGGAGTTTGAAAGGGATGGAGGAGGAGGGGTCGGTGGCGGCATAATTAGGATTCCAAGATTCATTCCCATCTCAGGATCTGTGCAACACAACCTATTCCACCCTCCTCCCCAACCTGCCCTGTGGAAGGGATGACACCCCTGCATCTCTGTTGCGGCTCCGACACTATGGAACAATCTCCCCGTGGAGATTCGTACCCTCACCACCGTCCAGGCCTTCCGCACAGCCCTCAAGAACTGGCTAGCCCGTCAGGCCTGGGGATAATCTTATTTTCGCCCCTCCCGAATGCTGAGTGAATGTTGAGTTTTACTGTTTAATTTATTTTGTTCACATTTCTTTTGTATTGTCCTACACTCCCTTTCCTTTTTGATTGTAAGCCGCCCTGAGTCCCCTCAGGGAAAAGGGCGGCCTATAAATGTCCAATAAATGACAAATGACAAATGACCCCGGTGTCAAGGTCCTCTTGTCCTGCCAGGCAGGGGACCAACGACGTAGGCAGGACCTCCTCAAATACCCTCAGATGGTGCGTTTTCCCCCCAACAGGCTGCTGGGTTCATCCTTCAAGGTCAAACCATCCTCCCGAGTGCTCATCTCAGTTAACCGGCGGGAGATCTGTGGCTTGCCTTGGCTGCATTTTCCCTGGGTTTCTGGCGTCTCCGGCGAAGAGGCCAGAAGGGACTGAAGGACGTTTTGCTTCTCCACCTGGGGGAGGAGGGGGGGCTGACATGAAAGGCAGGAGCGCGTCCTCTCTTTTCACAGCTGCATTGGGGCAGTTTTGGGACCGGGTGGCTGAATGCAGCCGTGCTGGCGAACTCCTGGCGTGCAGCATCTGGGATGTGAAGCTTTCTGCGGAGATGCCAGGGCGAGAGTTATGGCTTTCGTGCGTGCGTGCGGGGAATCAGTTGGAGAGGAGGAGCGGGGAGGGATGCCACGGACCTCTGCGTTAGGAGAAACGGGTGGTCAGGAGAAGCACTCCCTTCCTCGCTGGTCAGAATTTCTTGATTGAATCTTAGCGCAGTCACGCTTGACTTCCATCCATCATCTGGAGTCCTGGCCCTGGCTGATTTGACGGACGTTTCTCCCATAAAGAGGTTTATCCCCATCTGCCGTGTAACCCCGGTTTGTCAGATAAGCAACAGTTAGCCAGGTCTGCTTCGGTTCCTGCCAGTTTGATGGCTCAGAGTTGAGTTTTTCTTTCCACTTCCATTCATCTGGAGAAGGAAGAGGGGGAAATAATTTAAAAAAATTATTTCTCATTTGTTCCAGATGGATGTTTTGTTTCTAGAAGGCGTGAAGAGGGAGGATGCATTTAAAGTTGGGTCTCCTCCTGGTTTGGGATTGGGCCTAGTGTCGCTGGGGCTGAACAAAGCCCAACCGAGGGTTATTTTAATCTGCAGAGTAGATTTGACCTTCCACCAACAATAGATTTGCTCCAAAGGTATCTTAATTTGCGGATAATATTTGTCCTTCCAACTCCCCCCCCCCAAGATTTGCTCCAAAGGTACCTTAATTTGTGGAAACTCTCTCGAGTTGTCGGGAGAATGGTGAGGGGCAGAAGGAAAATGGGAAGGGGTTGGATGAGGAGTGAATTTCCTTGTTATGCACAGAATAGACTTGGCTAAATGCAGAGAGCTCTCTGAATGGAATAAATGAGATGAAGTTAAGTAGTTTTGCATAGATCTAATTGGATATATTTCTCGTTTTCTCCGTGATCCAACCATGCAATCAGCTTTATTTATTTGTTTAGCAAAGGAGAGAGGGGGAGGGAGGGAGGGAGGGAGAGTGATAGACAGAGACAGAGAGAGAGACAGACAGACAGACAGAGAGCAAGAGAAAGAGAGAGAAAGACACACACACACAGAGAGACAGAGATAGAGAGCAAGACACAGAGGGATAGAGAGACAGAGAGACAGAGATAGGAGACAGACAGAGACAAAAACAGAGAGAGAGACAGAGAGCGAGAGATAGAGAGAGAGAGACAAAAAAAGAGACAGAAACACAGAGAGAGAGACAGACAGAAACAGAGAGAGACAGAGAGACGGAGACAGAGACAGAGAGAGAGACAGAGAGAGAGAGACAGAGACAGAGACAGAAACAGAGAGAGACAGAGAGAGAGACAGAGAGAGAGAGAGAGACAGAGAGACAGAGAGAGAGACAGAGACAGAAACAGAGAGAGAGACAGAGCGAGAGATAGAGAGAGAGAGAGACAGAAAAAGAGACAGAAACACAGAGAGAGACAGAAACAGAGAGAGACAGAGAGAGAGAGAGAGAGAGCGAGACAGAGAGAGACAGAAAAAGAGACAGAGAGGGACAGAAAGAGAGACAGAAACACACAGAGAGAGACAGAGACAGAAACAGAGAGAGAGACAGAAAGAGACAGAGACAGTGACAGAGACAGAAAGAGACAGAGACAGAAACACAGAGAGAGAGAGAGACAGAAAAAGAGACAGAAACACAGAGAGAGAGACAGACAGAAACAGAGAGAGAGACACAGAGAGAGAGAGACAGAAACAGAGAGAGACAGAGAGAGAGAGAGAGAGAGCGAGACAGAGAGAGACAGAAAAAGAGACAGAGAGGGACAGAAAGAGAGACAGAAACACACAGAGAGAGACAGAGACAGAAACAGAGAGAGAGACAGAAAGAGACAGAGACAGTGACAGAGACAGAAAGAGACAGAGACAGAAACAGAGAGAGAGAGAGAGACAGAAAAAGAGACAGAAACACAGAGAGAGAGACAGACAGAAACAGAGAGAGAGACACAGAGAGAGAGAGAGACAGAGAGAGAGACAGAGATAGATAGCGAGACAGACAGAGACAGAGACAGAGACAGACAGAGAGAGATAGAGCGAGACAGAGAGAGACAGAAAAAGAGACAGAGAGGGACAGAAAGAGAGACAGAAACACAGAGAGAGAGACAGAGACAGACAGAGACAGAGAGAGCGAGAGATAGAGAGACAGAAAGAGAGACAGAAACACACAGAGAGACAGAGACAAAGACAGACAGAGACAGAGACACACACACACAGAAATGTTATTCAGAACTTCTTTCTTTCTTTCCCCAAAGCTGTGTTTGAAACAACTGCACAGCCCTTCCTTCTTGGGGTCACAAAGCAAAGCAGTTAGGGCCAACACAGTGTGGTCCCTGCACCAATATATCTCCATGCTGCTAATTTCGGTTCTTGGTGGCTAATTGAGTCTCCGAGGGCTTCGGAGAGCACGGTGGGTTTGTTCCAAGCTGACTTGTCAGTCTGAAAGCAGCCTTAACCTTTCTCCATCCCTCAGCTGCCGATGGGGACAGTGGCACAGAGCTCCCGAAATTGGTGCCTCTAAAGTGCTTCCAACGCAGCTTTAAATGCTATTTAAATGCTATTATCCCAGGGATCCCTCCGCTTCTCATTCCTGCTGAGCCAGTGACTTTCAGACGGAGTTTGTGGGCAGGCGCCTTGAAAAGCTACCAGATTGGAGAAGTTTGTATTTTTTTTTAGAAAAAAGATAAAAGGCAGATCCGTGTTTGATGACCACAATAGGGACTGGAACATTCAGCATTAAGAGGTGTGGTCATTCAGCGAGGCATCATATATATGTGGTCACGAACTGTGACCTTCACTACTGTCCCCCTTGGACTTTGTGGGAAGCCAGCTGGGAAAATCACCAATAGTCACCATGTGACCCATCGTAAATAGATGACTGACAGGCAGACAGATAAATAGAATGAATTCTTTATTGGCCAAGTGTGATTGGACACACAAGGAATTTGTCTTTGGTGCAGATGCTCTCAGTGTGCATTAAAAAAAAAGATGCATTCGTCATGAATCATAAGGTACGACACTTAATGAAAGTCATAGGGGACAAATAAGCAATCAGGAAAAAATCAATATAAATCGTAAGGATACAAGCGACAAAGTTACGGTCCTGTAGTCATAAGTGGGAGGAGATGGGTGATAGGAACGATGAGAAGATTAAAAGTAATAATAATGCAGTCTTTGTGAATGGTTTGACGGTGTTGAGGGAATTATTTGTTTAGCAGAGGGATGGCGTTCGGGACAAAAACTGTTCTTGTATCTAGTCATGGTGTGGAGTGCTCTGTAGTGTTGTTTTAAGGGTAGGAGTTGAAACAATTTATGTCCAGGATGTGTGGGTGCTTTGGAAAATAGCTTGACTCCCTCTTCTTTGGGGCAGCCCCTGAGATATTGGAACTCTGCTATCATGTCTCCCCTGGTCCATCTTTTCATTAAACTAGACACACCCAATTCCTGCAACTGTTTTTTATATGTTTTAGCCTCCAGTCCCCAAATCCTCTTTGTTGCTCTTCTCTGCACTCTTTCTAGAGTCTCAACATCTTTTTGACATCATGGGGACTAAAACTGAATGCAGGATTCCAAGTGTGGCCTTTCCAAGGCCTTATAAAGTGGAATTAACACTTCACATGATCTTGATTCTATCCCTCTGTTGATGCAGCCTAGAACTGTGTTGGCTTTTTTGGCCAACACAGTTAAGGACAATCATTGTATAGGTAAGGTCTATGAAGGCCAAGCTATTTTTAGCTGCTCTGGATGATGGGATGCTTGACCAACTGTTGGTCCAGATGAGGTATTTGAGATGGGTCCCACTGGTTTGTATGTATGTATGTATGTATGTATGTATGTATGTATGTATGTATGTATGTATGTATATACATATACATACATATATACATATATACATACATACATACATACATACATACATACATACATACATACATACATACAAAAAAACCCCACAAATATAACAAAGGCAACAGTAAAAATATTGGGTTTCTGTCGTGATGGACTCTTGTGACGAGCCGATTGACAGATGATGGAAGCAGTTAGCTTCCTCCCATAATTGGGGCTTACCAGGGGTTGTAAAAATCTAATAGATATACATATACAGTACATACACACATTCTGTAAATTTCAAGACACCTGAGGCCTATTTGGAAGGAAATAAAGTTGAGTTCCTTTGCAAGGTTCTTTCTGTGCAGTCAAGAGATGACAAAACTCCAATTTATTCGATTATAAATCCTGCTAATGAAAATATTATACTAATTGGGGGAGTTGTACCTAGAGCTCTGGACCATGCCTTAGGAAATTGGCATACTCTGAGATATTGAAGGGCTTACAAATCCGGCTCGCTTATAATGAGTCTTTTTAACTGTCCTGATATTAACTTGCCTTATGGTACGTTAGGTCTGGATTGGAGCAACGATTTATGATCTTAATAACAACTTCCTTTTAGAAAGACTTGCTTTGATGCCTACCTAGAGATTGGTAACCCATGATGTAGCTGGGGAGAGCAAGGTGTGGGGGGGTGAGGAGTACACGCAATAAAATCAGGGAGAGTAGCTACACTGAGGGTAACTGAAGAAGCCTCTCCGAAGCTCAAGGCAGTGAGTAGCAACCATAGAAAATTAGAATCACAAGAGCATTTGGCCATGGTGACTTAACAGGATGAGCTTGATGGTTTTGGAAAAGTCTACCTGGGTTATTCGCTTCTATGTTAACCTTCTAGGGCGGTGATGGCCACAGCTGGCACTCGGAGCCACTTGTTAGGGCACACGAGGCGCTGCCCCGTCAGCTGGCCAGCTGACTTCGCCCTCCTTTTGAAGCTGTTTTTCACCTTTCGGAGGCTGAAGCCTCTGGAGCGCGAAAAACCAGCCCTATGGGCAAACAGGAAGTTCAGGAACGGACTTCCGATTTACTCTTGGGGGCGATTTTCACCCTCCGGAGCCTTCAGGGAAGTCTCCTGAAGGACCCTGAAAGCTCCGGAAGTCAAAAATTGACCCTACGGACAAACCAGAAGTCACCATTCCTGAACATCCAGGTTCCCTGTAGGTCCGTTTTTCGCCCTCCAGAGCCAAAAATTGCCCCTATGAGCAAACCGGAAGTCACTTCCAGTTTGTCTGTAGGTCCGTTTTTTGCCCTCCGGAGCCTTCAGGGAAGCCTCCTGAAGGTTCCTGAGGTTGAAAATCGACCCTACGGACAAACCGGAAGTCACCATTCCTGAACTTCTGGGTTCCCCGTAAGTCCGTTTTTCGCCTTCCGGAGCCTTCAGAGAAGTTCTTGAGGCCTCCGGAGGGCGTCTGAGGATGGATGGGGGAGGCTTTTTTCGCCCTCCCCAGGCTCCTAGAAAGCCTCTGGGGCCTGGGGAGGGTGAAAAAAAACGTGCCAAAAGCGGTGTGTGTGTGTGTGTGTGTCGCTGGTCACACGCGCATGCATGCAGTGGGGGGTTACGGACATAGCATTATGGGTATGGAACACCCACACACGACCCCCTGTGCTCCCCCCACTTTTAGCAATAGCAATAGCAATAGCAGTTAGACTTATATACCGCTTCATAGGGCTTTCAGCTCTCTCTAAGTGGTTTACAGAGTCAGCATATTGCCCCCACAGTTTGGGCCCTCATTTCACCCACCTTGGAAGGATGGAAGGCTGAGTCAACCTTGAGCCGGTGAGATTAGAACCGCTGAACTGCACATAATAGTCAGCTGACAGTGGCCTGCAGTACTGCACCCTAACCACTGCGTCACCTCGGCACGGGAGCCAAAAAAGGTTTGCCATCACTGTTCTAGGGTGTTTTGGCAGGAGAGAAATACACAGCGCCTTAAGGATGATAAAAATGTAGGTCAACCCAGTTGACAGTTGGGATTTTTATGACGTTCCTTAAGACAGGTGATGGCAGGTTGCAAAGCCCAAAAGGAGCTTAGAAGGAAGGCAATCATAAGTGTTGGCAGCAGGAGAGAGCTTGGAAAAGAGGAAGAAGATGTCCAGGACGTTGGCTCGATGCAAGGAGAAGATGCCAGACAGGAACTTGGCCCAGGTTCTTGAGAACCTGCCTCTTGGTTGATCTTCTGAAGGGGTTTTTGGAAATTCTGGAAGAATTTGCTGAAAAGTCCATGCCCGTTTCTCCTGTTTCGGAAACAGCTAATAATTATGAGATGCCTAAGACACGCTGTCACTCTCCATGCCTCCCAAAAAAGCTCGAGTTGACTTAATTATGGTTTGAATAAGCCTTTGCAGTTGGTTTGGGGTGATACGTGAAGACAAAGCCAAGCAAGATATCACACCATGGCTTAGCAGTGGGTGGAACTGACCGATCAGCTGGAGCTGGGAGATAAGAGGTCTCTTTGCTTTCCATTCCCCTCCTTACCCACCTCGAAACTGTTAATCTCTTTTCAGCCCCGAAGTGCTCAACAGATTTCATTCATTCATGTGTGTGCATGTGTGTGTGTTTGTGTGTGTGTGTGTGATATATATTTAGTGTCACAACCCCTGGTAAGGGAGGAAGCTAACAGCTCCCATTATCTGTCAATCGGCTCGTCACAAGAGTCCATCACGACAGAAACCCAGTATTTTTACCGTTGCCTTTGTTACACATTTTGTGTTATATTTGTGCTGATAAATAAATAAAGGGAGACTAGTATAGATCTATTTCAAGCTATTTAGCTCTCATCAGCTAGCCATACCCTTGCTGGGATTCGAACTTGGGCTGCTTACCTATTAGGGAGTTGTATTAACCTCTAAGCCACAAGTTCTCCTCCCTTTATCACTAAGCCAGGGGAGTGATTAAGTGTTTTTTTTTCTTCTGTCAAACTACCCAAATATAGGAGGGAGCATACTGCTTCCTCTACACCAGTGTTTCTCAACCTTGCCAACTTGAAGATGTCTGGACTTCAACTCCCAGAATTCCCCAGCCAGCGAATGCTGGCTGGGGAATTCTGGGAGTTGAAGTCCAGACATCTTCAAGTTGACAAGGTTGAGAAACACTGCTCTACACACACACACACACACACACACACACACACACACACACACACACGTTCGCACACAACGTACATAGTTATCTGAAGGGCCATGGTCCATGAGTTTAATTCCCAAAAGAAGGTTTAAACTAGTGTTCCTCATTTTCAGCCACTTTAAGGTGTGTGGACTCCCAATTCCCAGAATCCCCCAGCCAGCCATGTTAGCTGAGGAACTCTGGGAGTTGAAGTCCATATGTCTTAAAAGGAGAAACGCTCTTCTAAAGCCGTAGAAATCTGGTGCTCTCTGAGCTTGCTTGTTTTCTGGCAGACGTTTCATTACCCAACTAGGTAACATCATCAGTGCTGGAAGGGAGTGCTGTTTGCTGTCAGCACAGACACTGACTAGCACTGATGATGTTACCTAGTTGGGTAAGGAAACATCTGTAAGAAAACAAGCAAGCTCAGGGAGGGACCCAGGACCCCTCATTTTCAACCCTGAGCTACAAATATTCTTCTTTATTGGTACCAGAGAAATCTGTCGGCTGCACCTGACAAGGGCCAATATAAGGATGAATCCTGTCATAGACTGCCTCCTAGTGGCCAATAGCAGTTTTTACAGCCAAGTCCTGAAAAATTTGACCTTGTCTGGAAAAGAACATTTTCCCTGCTAGTGAGAATGAAACATCGGGGAGCGGAGAGAAATAACAGGGAAATGGCACATTTTGCTGGCGGCTGCGGATTTTTTTAGAAAAACCCATTCCCCTGTTTTCACAGTTATTATTGGATTCCGATTCTTATGGGTGTGCTTGGAAAGAAATAGGATTACGGTAGCTCCGGTTAGAAGCCAGCCATTTCGATGCCTCAAATAGAACCCAGTCAATGGGATTTCTCTCACCCATGGTAGGATTGTCCCATTAGTGGTAATGGATTTGCTCTGGGGTCAGCGGAAATTAGACCGAGGGTTTTGACCATGAAACGCACAGCTGGTGCCTGGCTTTTATCTTATGGTCATCAAGAAAGAGCGAGCCTCATTAAAACCACGGAAGTAGCAATAGCATTTGCCTTTTTGCTGGAGCTCTATATTTCTTCGCGCTAAAAAGGCCCTGTAATGGTCTTAACCTCTGGTGAAGTTAACGACCATCTGTTAATACTGTTAATATCTGAAGTAACTGGCATTAACCAAGCGCTTTAACCTTTGCTTGATGCCTTGGTAAGGCCACACTTGGAATTTTGCATCCAAGTTTGGGTCGCCATGGTGTAGAAAAGATGCGGAGACTCTAGAAAGAGTGCAGAGAAGAGCAACAAAGAGGATTAGGGGACTGGAGGCTGAAAAGAGCTGAGGTGGCGCAGTGGTTAGGGTGCAGTACTGCAGGCCCACTTCAGCTGACTGTTATCTGCAGTTCGGCGGTTCTAATCTCACCGGCTCAAGGTTGACTCAGCCTTCCATCCTTCCAAGGTGGGTGAAATGAGGACCCAGACTGTGGGGGCGATATGCTGACTCTGTAAACCGCTTAGAGAGGGCTGAAAGCCCTATGAAGCGGTATATAAGTCTAACTGCTATTGCTATTGCTATTGCTAAACATACGAAGAATGGTTGCAGGAACTGGGTATGTCTCGTTTAAGGTGGCTCAGTGACTTAAGATGCTGAGCTTGTCAATCAGAAAGGTCGGCCGTTTGGCGGTTCGAATCCCTAGTGCTGCGTAATGGAGTGAGCTCCCGTGACTTGTCCCAGTTTCTGCCAACCTAGCAGTTCAAAAGCATGTAAAAAATGCAAATGGAAAAACAGGGACCATTTTTGGTGGGAAGCGAACAGTGTCCTGTGTGCCTTCGGCGTTTAGTCATGCCGGCCACATGGCCATGGAGACGTCTTCGGACAGTGCTGGCTCTTCGACTTCGAAACGGAGATGAGCACCGCCCCTTAGAGTTAGGAACGACTAGCACGTATGTGCAGGGGGAACCTTTATCTTTTTAGCTTAACAAAAAGAAGGGCTTGGAGGGACATGATAGCAGTCTTCCAATATCTTCTTCAGCTTTGAAGAAGCTTCTTGGATGAGAAGCAAAACGTTCAGTTGTATTAACCTCTAAGCCACAGGTTCTCCTCCCATTATCACTAAGGCCACTTCAGCTGACTGAAGGGACCGCTTGATTGCACCTTTCCTTGACCAAGTATTTTGGTTGAGGATGCTCTCAATATTTCCAGGTGTTTCTTGTCCTGACACCAGGAAATCCAACCAGGTAACTCGGGGAATAAGTTGATGAACTTGTTGACATTGTTGCTTTGAAGGCTTCTACCGTTTATGAAAGACAAGAGACTTTTGAATGTGTTGTTACAATTGACAGTTAAAGTTGGTTATCCCTCCTTCCCCCTCCACCCCCACCCTCTTGACCTTGCCAGGAAGTCAAGGTGCGGAGGAAAAAGCTTTACAAAAAACCTGGTGTACTTGGCTAAAACCCAGTGTTCCTAGTCCATAAACCTTTCCTGCTGCGTCTTTTCGAAGGGTGTTTAATTAACACCACACATTTGTGGGGGTTTGTGCTGACTAAAGTATTGCCTTTCCGTGGGGTCACATTTCCTAGGAATCTCAAAAGGTTTCTCTTTATTAAGATCACCCCGCGAATTACACAAAATTCAGAAAGAGGTCTGTGGTTTTTATTTTCTCTACACTTAAAAAAAAAACAACCTTAAGAAATTAAGTCTCAAATGTGGACCTATTACAAGAATCTGTTTCTCCCCCTCCGTGCTTGGTTTGGCCGGGGGAAGAAATAGGGTGAAGAATTAGGAACACGGTGGCTCAGTGGCTGAGATGCTGAGCTTGTCGATCAGAAAATGCCGGCAGTTCGGCAGTTCGAATCCCTAGCGCTGCATAACAGAGTGAGCTCCCGTTCCTTATCCCAGCTTCTGCCAACCTAGCAGTTCAAAAGCAAAAATGCAAGTAGAAAAATAGGGACCACCTTTGGTGGGAAGGTAACAGTGTTCCGTGCGCCTTCAGCATTTAGTCATGTCGGCCACATGACCACGGAGACGTCTTCGGACAGCGCTGGCTCTTGGGCTTTGAAACGGAGATGAGCACCGCCCCCTAGAGTCAGGAACAACTAGCACATATGTGCGAGAGGAACCTTTACATTTACCTTATAAGTAGTTTGAGTTGAGTTTGAGTTTATTGGTCTTGTATGCCGCCCACTCCTGAAGGACTCCGGGCGGCTTACAATAAACAAGGGAAAGGGATAAATACACAAAACAACACTTTAAAATATACAACAGTCACAGTTTCCGAGGGGCTGGATATTTCGAGAGCCCCCCCGGCCTGCTGGAGCAGCCAGGACTTGGTGGCTTTGCGGAAGGCCGGGAGGGTAGTAAGGGTCCGGATCTCCACGGGGAGATCGTTCCAAAGGGCTGGAGCTGCGACAGAGAAGGCTCTCCCCCGGGGAGTCGCCAGCCGACATTGGCTGGCAGATGGGATCCGGAGGAGACCTAACCTGTGAGATCTAATCGGTCTATGGGAGGTGATTGATAGCCTCACTTCTTATTCTTTTGTAGTATCTCTTTTAAAAAAACCCTGAAAGATGGGGGGGGGGAGCAGTTCTAATGTGTCAGATAATTAATCTACATTTCTGAGCATTTTGTAGAGACATTTTGCGGGCATGCTGAGGAAGCTGATGTTTTTGCAAATGGATAATCTCTTCTTTTCGAGGCCTCCGTGAATGTATTTCCGGCATATGTTTTGCAAAGCCGCAGCCAAAATTTGCATCTTTCTGTTTTCAGCATGTCAAGATGTCATTTGCTCTGATGGATTTATTCCCGATAATAGGATGAGAATTCAGATGTGTGTGCTTCAAGAGAGAATGGCATAAGAGAGGGGGAATGGATCACCCAAGAGGAAAGAGGCAGAAGGAGACGGTTTGATCTTCACGGGTGGTTTTCTACAGCCCAACATCCGAATAACCAAGCTACCTAGTTGCAAATAAAACATGATTAAAACAGGAGGGCATGTTCTAGGAGGTAAGAATTGCATATTGAAATCGGACCAAAGGTGGATTTCTGTCGGTTTGCCCCACATCAGGCGAAACAGTAGTGGTGGCGGCAGGAGGCTCCGCCCACCCGCCCAGATGCACAGAAGCATCACATGAATAGCAATAGCAATAGCAGTTAGACTTATATACCGCTTCATAGGGCTTTCAGCCCTCTCTAAGCGGTTTACAGAGTCAGCAACTTGCCCCCCACAGTCCGGGTCCTCATTTCACCCACCTCAGAAGGATGGAAGGCTGAGTCAACCTTGAGCCGGTGAGATTAGAACCGCCGAACTGCAGATAACAGTCAGCTGAAGTGGGCCTGCAGTACTGCACCCTAACCACTGCGCCACCTCGGCTCGCATGAACTCACATGCACCCACTGGCGAACCGGTAATAAAATAAATTGAAACCCACCACTGAATCGGACGTGCCTAAATTTAGTATGCAACAATTGGATGTTTTTATTTTTGAATTTGGGGGTCGCGGTGACTCAGTGGCTAAGACGTTGAGTTTGTCGATCAGAAAGGTCGGCAGTTCGGCGGTTCGAATCCCTAGTGCCGCGTAACGGAGTGAGTCCCTGTTACTTGTCCCAGCTTCTGCCAACCTAGCAGTTTGAAAGCATGTAAAAAATGCAAGTAGAAAAAAATAGGAACCACCTTTGGTGGGAGGGTAACAGCGTTCCATGCGCCTTTGGTGTTGAGTCATGCCGGCCACATGACCAAGGAGACATCTTCGGACAGCGCTGGCTCTCTGGCTCTGAAATGGACATGAGCACTGCCCCCTAGAGTTGGGAACAACTAGCACACATGTGCGAGGGGAACCTTTACCTTTACCTTATTTTTGAATCTAAGTGTTCTCAATGCAAAAAATTCCCAATTGGGATTCCAACATTTCCCAAAATAGATCCCATCCGTCTCATCAAATTAGGGTTTTGTGCAACCTTGACTGAACTCAGCACAGGTTGCGCTGTCCGTTCTCCCACATGCTGGCTGGGCAATTCTGGGAGTTGAAGTCCACATCCTTTAAAGATTCCGTGAATCCTCGACTTACGACCACAGCTGAGCCCAGAAATTTCTGTTGCTAAGCGAGACAGCGGCTGAGTAAATGCTGCCCCGTTTTTAGAACCTTTCCTGCCAGAGTCGTTAAGTGAAAAACGGCACTTGTTAAGTTAAGGATGCTAAAGAAGGGAATTCTTCCCTAAAGTATGGGGCATCCTTACCGGCAGAGATGCTTTAAAAAGGAGATTTCCATCACATAGAGGCAGTGATCTGACCTAAACATAGTACACAAAATTATTTGCTACAATGTCGTACCTGTCAATGACTACTTCAATTGCAACCACAACAACACACGAACACACAATAGATGCAAACTCAAGGTAAATCGTTCCAAACTCGATTGCAGAAAATAATGACTTCAGCAACAGAGCGCTCAACGCCTGGAATGCTCTACCTGACTCTGTTGTTACATCCTCAAATTCCCACAGCTTCCACCTTAAACTGTCTATCATGGACCTCACCCCATTCCTAAGGGGGTGTGTAAGGGGGCGTGCACAAACACACCAGCGTGCCTACCTTCCCTATCCTAATGTTCCCTTGCATTCGTATCCATTTCATGTATTCCTAATCATGTCTATACTTATATCTGTGATAGTAGTAGCGTAGCCTTTATTGTCCTTGTACAAAATAAAGACAACGAAATTGGTTTTAGCCTCACTGGTGCAAAATTATAGAGGAAACGAAAAAAGAAAGAACAAGAAGAAACTAGTCATACGTTTCCGGGTATGCAGAGGCGTGATTGTGATTGTATTTAAAAGTCTGGACAGAATTTATCTAATTCATGCTTGATGAAATCAGTGTATAAAAATAACTAGAAATAACTAGAAATAACTAAAAATAACTAGAAATAACTAGAAATAACTAAAAATAACTAAAAATAACTAAAAATAACTAAAAATAACTAGAAATAACTAGAAATAAACTAAACTAAAGTAAACTAAATAAAAAATAAAAAAAATATTGCTGTGTGCGGGGAAAAATGGCCTTTCAGAAGAAGATTCTTTGCAAACAAGTGTTTTCCCAGGAGGAGAGGGTTCACGCTTCCGGCAGGCAACTGCAAAAACACACACACACACACACACACACACACACACACACACACACACACACACAGAGCCCAAGTTAGCCCGCCCCATTTGGCGTCTTTCAAGCCCTCCTTGCCTTTCCAGCTTGTCTGATTTTCGGAGAAGGGCTTCTAAATAGTACAAACGAGGGAACAATTTATGGAGAATGATAAGTACGTGAGCAGAAACTCCTGTGCCGGCAGCTTGACATTTTCAATCCCATCTTTGGTTTGCTGGAGAGGAAAAGGAAGGAGGGGGAGAGTGGGAAAAAAAGAAGAAGAAATGATTTCCCCCCATCCCCCTATCTTGACACGCTTCTCCATTCACAGCTGGTGACGACTGTCTTATTGTGGGGAAGGATCCCTCCGAGCGCTGAGGCTGGGGGGGGGGGGGGGGGAGATGCCACAGCATCTGGGCCGAAGGGGAGCCCGGCCTGTAATTAAAATCCGAAGGTGTAAGGACAAGATAAGCGGAGGTGGCACCGCAGGCTGCCAGCCTGCCCTCAAAAGCCACAGGCAGCGCAGGGAAAGTGGTGAGAACAGGTTTCCTTCTCGGCATTCAGGTTCTCCTCGGATGGGGAAGCTCAACCCAGGTTGTCCTTTGCAGTACTGGTAGTCCTCTTTCTTTCCTTCTTTCTTTCTTTCTTTCTTTCTTTCTTTCTTTCTTTTTCTTCCTTCCCTCCCTCCTTCCCTCCCTGCTTTCTTCCCTCCCTCCCTTCCCTTCTCCCTCCCTCTTTCTTTCTTTCTTTCTTTCTTTCTTTCTTTCTCTTCTTTCCTTCTTTCCCTTTCTCTCTATCTCCCTTTCCTTTTTTCCTTCCTCTTCCTTCCTTCTTTCTCTCCCTCCCCCTCCTCTTTTTTCTTTCTTTCTTTTTCTTTCTTTCTTCTTTCTTTCTTTCTTCTTTCTTTCTTTCTCTTCCTTCCTTCCTCCTCCCATTCTCTCTCTCCCTTTCCTTCCATCTTTCCTTCCTCTTTCTTCCTTCTTTCTTTCTTTTTCTTTCTTCCTTCCTTCCCTCCCTCCTTCCCTCCCTGCTTTCTTCCTTCCTTCCCTCCCTCCCTCCTTTCCCTTCTCTTTCTTTCTTTCTTTCTTTCTCTTCCTTCCTTCCTTCCTTCTTTCCCTTTCTCTCTATCTCCCTTTCCTTTCTTCCATCCTCTTCCTTCCTTCCTTCACTCCGTCCTCCTCCTCCTTTCTTTCTTTCTTTCTTTCTTTCTTTCTTTCTTTCTTTCTTTTTTCTTCCTTCCTTCTCTACCTTTATCTCTATCTCCCTTTCCTTTCTTCCTTCCCACCTTCCCTCCCTTCCCCTCCCTCCCTCCCTCCCTCCTTCCTTCCTTCCTTCCTTTCCTTCCTTCCTTCCTTCCTTCCTTCCTTCCTTCCTTCTCCTCTCCTCCCTCTTGTCCTCCATCCTCTTTCTTTCTTTCTTTCTTTCTTTCTCTCATTTCACTTCAAAGCAATTCTGGGCAGCTTGTTACAACACCACTGAAAACAGTCAGTTACACCCCGTTCTCCCACTTGCAACTGAAGCAGCATCCCCACCGAGGTGTGTGACCCAGATGTGGGTGCTTGCCAACCGGTGTGTATTTGCCACAGTTGCTGCATCCTAGGATAATATGAACTCTAGCTGCAACCTTCTCAGCTGGCTTCCAACAAGGAAAGCCCGTGGGTGAAGCCTGATTTGCTTAATGACCTCGATTCACTTAACCACTGCATATGATTTGCTTAACAATTGTGTGAAAAAACGGTCGTAAAAGGGGCGTGACTCAACAAACGCCTTGCTTAGCAGCAGAAATTCTAGTCTCAACTGTGGTCGTAAGTCGAGACTACATCATTCAGAGCGAGGTGGCTACTGAATTACATCCAGCTGAGATGTCCCAGCCTCTGTGATTCCAAGCCAAAGTGGCTGTGGCTTGTGGAGCTTGGAGTCCAACCAAGGGGAACCATGTTGGGGAAGATGGCTGGGAGATCTGAAGCAACCCAGCCCTTGGCCATGCCTGTATCCTTAGCTTTGATTCGAACCCAGCTCCGTTTTTCCCGCATCTGCTCTGTCTCTTTCTCTTCTCTTCTTACCCTGCATTACGATTTTACTTTCATCGGACTTCACGTTTTATGGCTCCATTATTGGGGCCATTACAAGCATCTAACAGTATGAGTCATTAGTTCTGGCCACCCCTTTCAAAAACACCAGAAATAACCAACAGAAAGATTCATGCTACAAGGCATTTTTTTCCCCGTTCTCGATGAGGATTACATTTATTATGATTATTAGAATAGAGTAGAATAGAAATTAAAATAGAAATTAGAATAGAAATTAGAATAGAAATTAGAATAAGAAAATTAGAATAGAAATTAGAATAGAAATTAGAATAGAAATTAGAATAGAAATTAGAATAGAAATTAGAATAGATTAGAATAGAAAATAGAATAGAAAATAGAACAGAACAGAATAGAGAATAGGATAGGATAGGATAGGATAGGAAGAAAAGAGTCTTTAGAATGGAAGGGAATACAATGCATACAATCTTTATTGAGAATAGGATAGTATAGGATAGAATAGAATATAATTCTTTATTGGCCAAGTGTGATTGGACACACAAGGAATTTGTGCATCTGTTCTCAGTGTGCATAAAAGCTATAAGTGATAAATCATGATCATAGTCACCATAAATACATTCATCGTGAATCATAAGATACAACACTTACTTAGATAGCAATAGCAGTTAGGACTTATATACCGCTTCATAGGGCTTTCAGCCCTCTCTAAGCGGTTTACAGAGTCAGCATATTGCCCCCAACAATCTGATAGATAGATAGATAGATAGATAGATAGATAGATAGATAGATAGATAGATAGATAGCAATAGCAATAGCAGTTAGACTTATATATCGCTTCACAGGGCTTTCAGCCCTCTCTAAGCGGTTTACAGAGTCAGCATATCGCCCCCAACAACAATCCGGGTCCTCATTTTACCCACCTCGGAAGGAATGGAAGGCTGAGTCAACCTGAGCCGGTGAGATTTGAACCGCTGAACTGCTGATCTAGCAGTAGCCTGCAGTGCTGCATTTAACCACTGCGCCACCTCGGCACCTAGTCACCTTGTCGCAGCTGCAGGGCAAGATGGCCTTGATTTTTGGAGAAAGAATTTTATTATGGCTACATATCACCCATGCTCTGTCTAACCCTATCCCCACCCCCACAGTAGAAAATGTGGCAGGCCTGAAATCTCAAAGGAAAAAACATGGCTTCCTGGTCCGACATCGGGAGCTGCTAAGAAGGTGGTGAGATTTCTTAAGAGCCACCAAACTGGTGAAGCTCCTGCAATTAGTTGTTGCCAGATTTTAAAAACCTGCCTTGGCAGGAAACGGAGTTTAAGGCAAAACCTGCCAAGTTACCCCCCCCAAAAAGGTTAACTTTGATCGCTGCTCGTTTCCATCTCCTCTGTATCTTTTCTCACCGGTCTTTCTCCCCCTGTGAAGCTCGGAGGTCCATGTGGGAAGTCTCTAAGGGGAGCAGGTGCCCTGTTTAAAGGCCATCTGCTGCTGGAGACCTCTCTCTCTCTCTCTCTCTCTCTCTCTCTCTCTCTCTCTCTCTCTCTCTCTTTCCCCACTCTTGGCAGCTGAATGAATGGCACCCACTGGGAGCTATTTAACTTCAGAGTTCAACTCACTTTGAACGGAATTTGGAGAGGATGGAAAAGACGGCAGGCATTCGGAGAAATAAATTAAGAAGAGCTTTACTCTCCGGTGCATCCAAATCCTGCCGTCTTATTCTTTGCCTCGGAGGTCTTTGGAGAGCAGAAGCTTTTCAGGAAGGCCAGGTGGGGATGGTTAACTGGACACTGTGAGGATTCGGTTGGTTTCAACCCTGTTTGAGTGTGGATGTGCCCAGGGGTGGGATTAAATTTTTTTTTAGCAACCAGTTCTCTGCCTGGTTGCTGGGGTGGCTTACTCGACCTCCTGCACCACAGGAGTGGGGTATTGCAATTTCACTGTCCCCAGGCTCCGGAGGCTTTCCTCGAGCATCCGGGAGGGCGAAAATGGCCTCCCCCAGGTTCCAGAGGCCCAAAAGAAGCTCATTTCCAGACTTCCAGAACTTCCGGGAGGCCCATTTTTTGCCCTCCCAGAGCCTTCGTGCAGGCCCTGCACTTACCTGGCATAATGAACGGGTTGCATGGAGACTCTGAGGAGGGGAGGGGTGTGGCCAGCCAGTCCTTCCAACTACCGGTTCGGTGAACCAGATGCAAAATGAGCATCCATTGGCCCAAACCGTTCCTAACTGGCTGAATCCCACTCCTGGATGTGCCTTCACATTGAGGGGGGTGGGGGAAAGCAAAGATGGGATCAAGATCACAGTGTGATGGACCTGTGAGTGCAGGGGGATGGATCTTTGATTTTCTTTTGGGTGGGGAAAACCCGGAACTCTCGGATTCAGGTTTTCCCCAAATGTGCCAATATGGCGTCTCTAATAAAATGGAACTTTGAGGAATTATCGGCCTCAGAGTCTTCTTTCATTGGGGGTGTTACTTGGAACCTTGCCGCATGAGAAGTGCTACTGCCAGTTTATAATGCACTGGTAAGAGCACACTTGGAATGCCACAGTGGGGGGATTCAGCCAGTTCGCACCGATTCGGGAGAACTGGTTGTTAACTTTCTAAGCAGTTTGGAGAACCGGTTGTTGGAAGAAATCTCCTTTTGCTTTTTCCCCACTTTGCAGGGCTAAGAGCCGAGGTGGCGCAGTGGTTAAATGCAGCACTGCAGGCTACTTCAGCTGACTGCAGTTCAGCAGTTCGGCTGTTCAAATCCCACCAGGCTCAAGGTTGACTCAGCCTTCCATCCTTCCGAGGTGGGTAAAATGAGGACCCGGATTGTTGTTGGGGGCAATATGCTGACTCTGTAAACCGCTTAGAAAGGGCTGAAAGCTCTATGAAGCGGTATATAAGTCTAACTGCTATTGCTATTGCTATTGCTATTGCTATTAGTGAATAGTTTGACAGTTGGGGGAATTATTTGTTTAGCAGTGATGGCTTTCGGGGAAAAACTGTCCTTGTGTCTAATTGTCTTGGTGTGCAATGCTCTATAATGTTGTTTTGAGGGTAGACGTTGAAACAATTTATGTCCAGGATGTGAGGGGTCTGTAAATATTTTCACGGCCCCTCTTTTTGACTTGTGCAGTATACAGGTCCTCAATAGAGTTGGATGCTTGTGATAACTACTGATGTTTGCTTCCCCTACTTTAGGTAGGTGAGTGATGCTTTCGTCCATGGCCAATTTCAAGGACACCTTGGACGCTTTATCAAAAGATTGGCAACTTCACTTGGGATTCCTTGAAGGACTCTTGAAAGTCTGCATTCCAGACCAGATGGTTTGTGAATTTCTAAATAGTCACCATCATTTTGTGATTTATTTATTGCTAGGGGGAGTGGTTGTCCCAGTTGCAATGCGTGGCTGTGAAAGTTGGATCATAAGAAAGGCTGAGCGCCAAAGAATGGAGGCCTTTGAACTCTGGTGCTGGAGAAGACTCCTGCGAGTCCCTTGGACTGCAAGGCGGTGAGTCATGGAGGAGATCAACCCTGAGTGCTCTTTAGAAGGCCAGATCCTGAAGATGAAAGTCAAATACTTTGGCCAACTAATGAGAAGGAAGGACTCCCTGGAGAAGAGCTTAATGCTGGGAAAGATTGAGGGCACAAGTTCTTCTCCAGGGAGTCCTTCCTTCTCACTAGGTGGCCAAAGTCTTTGAGTTTCCTTTTCAGGATTTGGTCTTCGAAAGAGCAGTCAGGGTTGATCTCCTCTAGGACTGACCGGTTCGATCACCTTGCAGTCCAAGGGACTCACAGGAGTCTTCTCCAGCACCAGAGTTCAAAGGCCTCCATCCTTTGGCGCTCAGCCTTTCTTATGATCCAATTTTCACAGCCACCCATTGCAATTGGGGAAACCATAGTGGAAATGGTGTGGAAACCATTTGTGGAAATGGTGGTCCACAAAACTGAAGATGATACCAAAATGCACCAGAATAGAATGACCTTGTCAGCCTGGTTTGGAAACATTCCCTTATTGAAATGGGAGTCCTTCCTTCTCACTAGGTGACCCAAGTATTTGAGTTTCCTCTTCAGGATCTGGCCATCCATTGCAACTGGGAAAACCGTAGCCTTGGCTAGACGCACTTTTGTTGGCAGGGTGATGTCTCTGCTTTTTAGGATGCTGTCTGGATTTGCCATTGCTTTCCTCCCCAGGAGCAAGCCTCTTTTAATTTCTTGGCTGCAGTCCCCATCTGTGGTGATCTTGGAGACCAGGAAAACCAAATCGGTCACTACCTCTATTTTTTCAGAACAGAAAGGTACCATACATTGAAGACATTCGGTAGTCTGCCTTCTGTCCCATTAAAATAAAGCAATTTAGTACCAGCTTTGGAGAGGGCTGGGGAGTTGAGGCCCAAGGGGTGCCCCTCTTTCTTAAACCAGGTATTCTTTCCATTTGCCTCCTCCTGATCAAGTTGATTCCACTTGTTCCTCTTCCTGCAATCCTTTCTGAGATGCCTCCAACCGCTTGTTCCAAACAATTTCATGGAGGCAGGAAGCAAAGTTTTGTCCCCAATTAATTGGGGCCTGCTGCTTAAATCCCAGACCCCCAACAAGCTACAATTTAGGCTCTGCCTGCTGGAAATCCAGCCACGTCTGCCTCCTTCTGTATTTCTAGTTATTTCCTAGCCCCGTGCTGTATATCTGCTCTTCCTCCTCCATGGTGAGGCTTTGTTAATGGCCTTTTCTAACTCTGGCAGCCACATGGCCACCAATAATGACACCGCTAACAATGCAAGGGGGGAAAAAACCCTTGCAGGCTGGCATCGGTGAAGGGTTTTTTGAACACCTGGAAAAAGGAGGTTGCAGGCTGGACCTGGCTTATGATTCAGCCTCCTGTTTGCCTCGATGCTTCAGCAATGGGTTGGCCTGGCTGGGGAGGGGATAGTCTGGGAGGCCTTAGAAAGAGTGAAGGCAAGAGCTACAAGGATGATGAAGGGTCTGGAGGTTGAATGGTTGTGGGAACTACGTATGCCTGGGTCAACCATGACCTGGATGACTGAGAATCTCCACAGACTTTTAGCTATACAATTTGGGATGGAGACCTTTTGAGTGGTGTGGGAGCAGGAATTGGATTTCCAGAAGGAAAAAAATTGCAGACTGCAGGAACCATTTGCACCACTCGGGTGACCCTGAGGACACAGATAAGCCTCCAAGTGGCCTCAACGACCCTCTAAAAGGATGCAAATGACCAGCTTTGTCTGCAAGGAGTCTAAATCCTCCCATTCCCCACCATCAAGTCAGAGCTGAAGAAGCTTCTTGGATGAGAAGGGAAACATCTTCAAAGAAAACACCAGAAAGTCCAGTTGCCTCTTGAAAAAGCCCCTTTGGGGTACTGTATTGTTTTTGCATAGAAAATTTTTATTTTCCATTTTCATAGCATATAATCACATGTATACTATTACATAGTCAATATCATGTTGTGTTATTAAGTAATTACATCAATTCATCTTCCCATCAACTACCCCCCCCCAAAAAAACAGTTATTGGCTCTTCTGCTCTCCATATAACCATATTTGTACCTTATCCGACACTTTCTTCCCTCTCTCTCCTCCCCCTCTCTACATCCTGTCTTCCCTCCATCATTTTCTACTCTACTTCCCCTTCCTTTCTCCTTCTCCTCTCTCCCCTTACCACTCCTCCTTATACACCTCATCTTCCCCCTTCACCCTCTCTCCTGTCCCTCTCTTCCTATCTTTCTTCTCTCCTCTGCTTCCCACTCTTCTACATCCTGTCTTCCCTCCATCATTTTCTACTCTACTTCCCCTTCCTTTCTCCTTCTTCTCTCTCCCCTTTCCATTCCTCCTTATAGACCTCATTTTCCCCCTTCACCCTCTCTCCTATCCCTCTCTTCCTATCTTTTTTCTCTCCTCTGCTTCCCACTCTTCTACATCCTGTCTTCCCTCCATCATTTTCTACTCTACTTCCCCTTCCTTTCTCCTTCTCCTCTCTCCCCTTACCACTCCTCCTTATACACCTCATCTTCCCCCTTCACCCTCTCTCCTGTCCCTCTCTTCCTATCTTTCTTCTCTCCTCTGCTTCCCACTCTTCTACATCCTGTCTTCCCTCCATCATTTTCTACTCTACTTCCCCTTCCTTTCTCCTTCTTCTCTCTCCCCTTTCCATTCCTCCTTATAGACCTCATTTTCCCCCTTCACCCTCTCTCCTATCCCTCTCTTCCTATCTTTTTTCTCTCCTCTGCTTCCCACTCTTCTACATCCTGTCTTCCCTCCATCATTTTCTACTCTACTTCCCCTTCCTTTCTCCTTCTCCTCTCTCCCCTTACCACTCCTCCTTATACACCTCATATTCCCCCTTCACCCTCTCTCCTGTCCCTCTCTTCCTATCTTTCTTCTCTCCTCTGCTTCCCACTCTTCTACATCCTGTCTTCCCTCCATCGTTTTCTACTCTACTTCCCCTTCCTTTCTCCTTCTCCTCTCTCCCCTTACCACTCCTCCCCTTATAAACCTCATCTTCCCCCTTTGGGGTACTGTATTGATAATTTGAGAATCCTTTTTTTTTTTGACGTTATATATGTTGATGGCAGCAAGATTACATTAGGCACAAAAATGGAAAAGTGTTTTTATTCTCACAATAGCTGCAAAAGTTGACTGAGTTAGCAGTTGCCTCTTGAAACAGATGATTGTCACACAGCTGATTGTAGGAATTTTTTCAAAACTTTTTAAAAGTTTATTTTTTAACTACTGGTTCAGGAGAAACCGGAAGCATTTCACCCCAGTATGTAGTTGAATTAGACGTTCCGTTTTCTTCTGAAACTCTTGTTTTCTTGGATTTATCCATGGTTGGCCTACTGGGGGTTGAGAAGCTCAATAAATCGCGTCCTGGCGGTTATCGCACATTGGCAGTTGTGATGCACATTTTGAGCGACAGGGAGCCGCAGCAGAGGGATGAAAGAGCCACATGCGGCTCCAGAGCCGCAAGTTGCTGTCCCCTGATGTAGTGCATATGGGAGGTGGTGACCCTTTGAGAGCCGTATGCAACAAAATTTGACTTCAACGTATGCTGGTTAGTGTACATTCAAAGTGATAATAAAGTCAATTCAAGTCTTCTAAGAAGAGATTGGACAGGAACTCGTCCAGAATGGCATAGGGTTTCCCCCTTGAGCAGGGGGTTGGACTAGAAGATCTCTAAGGTCCCGTCGAACTCTCTCGTTCTCTTATGTGTCTTTTGGGTTGCTGTGGATTCATAGTCAGAATGTGGGTTGGGTTTCCAAAGTTGCACTTCAAACGGCTCGCTAGTTCAAGGCGCGTCCCAAATGCCTCTTTTCTGCATTTACCTCTGTTCTTTCAAAGCAATTTTTGTCCTCTGCCTACCTTGTCTTTCTTTCTTTCTTTCTTTTTTCTTTCTCTTTCTCAAATCTGATTCATTCCTAATTGTTCAGAGTTTGAACTGCCCTGTCTTTGATTTGCTCTGTCCTGCCTCTGAAATTTAATTTGCAGGGGAGGTCGTTGGAATAAGCGGGAGTCTGTGTTTGTGAGCACAGCCGAGTTTCAATTTTAATCTGTCCCCATTGTAAGCTTCATAGGTGGGCGGGATCCAAACCACTCCAAAATCTGTTATTTCTCCTGGGAATAACTCCTCCTCCTCTCTCTCTCTCTCTCTCTCTCTCTCTCTCTCTCTCTCTCTCTCTCTCTCTCTCTCTCTCTCTCTCTCTCTCTCTGTTTTGCCTGAACCCGTAGTAAAAAAAATGCTTTAATTTTTTTTTTTAAAAAAAATGGTTCGACGATTGTGCAGCACAGGCACAGATGATCATCGGAATTTTTTAATTAACTTCTTTAGCATTTTTTTAAAAAATACCATTTCGTGCAAAAGGCTAAAAAAAAAGTTTTTAAAAAGGTTCCGACGATCAGCTGTGACGACCAGCTATGCCGCGGGATTGTCAGAAAGTTTTTGTGTCTGTGAAATCCAGCTTCTTTTGAATTGTGTGTGAGTCGGTTGTGTGGCTTTTGTGTTGCTTTTGTGTAACATGTGATAGTTTGCTTTTTGAGCTCTCTGTGGGGTTCCTGCTTGGTGCCCGCCTGGTCACATGACCACCAAGCCACGCCCACCCAGTCACATGACCACCAAGCCACGCCCACCCAGTCACATGACCACCAAGCTATCCCCACCCAGTCACATGGCCACCAAGCCACGCCTGCCCAGTCACATGACCACCAAGCTATCCCCGCCCAGTCACATGACCACCAAGCCACGCCCGCCAAGTCACATGACCACCAAGCCACGCCCACCCAGTCGCATGACCACCAAGCCACACCCACCCAGTCGCATGACCACCAAGCCATGCCTACCCGGTTACATGACCACCAAGCCATGCCCACCCAGTCACATGGCCACCAAGCCACACCCACCCAGTCACATGACCACCAAACCACGCCCACAGAACCGGTAGGGAAAAATTTGAATTCCACCCGTGTGGGAGACCAACTTATAACATAAACCGCACTCCCCCACCCCCAAAAAAGTTGCTTTAACCCCTTTCACTGTTTAAGTAGGCTATTGCTTCTGTTACGCTTAGGAGGGAAAGAGGAGTAACTGGCATTGGGGGGGGTTGGCTGGGTTTCTTCCTCCCCTCTTGCCAATATGTGGAGCTTCTAAACGAGGCTCAATCTGGGAAGCGGCTGTTTTTAACTTGGAGGTGAGCTAACAAGGAGCGCATTGAAAAGAGAGAAGGAACATGGGCCTCCTGGGAGCAGTTACTCAATGAATAGGACAGGACAAAAGCTTTTAACGGTGGCAGGAGGAAGGACTTTATGGGAATCCTGAGCCAAGAGGAAGCCGAAAATAGATGTGGGGCAGCTTCAGGATGGAGGCAAGATCACCAAATGCAACCCAGCGTGGTCATTTGTGGCACACTTTACCGTTCTTTGGGGGAGTCCTGTCCCCTTTCTTCTCTGAACCTGGCAAGGAAAGCAGAAGTGATCAGGGGTTTATAGCACATTCCAAATCTGGTGAGGCCCCAAGTGTTCATTTGCACCTTGGAAAGGAGAGTGGATATTAGGGGAAAACAAAAGAGGGAAAGAATATGATGCCTGGAGCTCATAGGATGGAATTTGAAGGGGTGGGGGAGAAATACAATTCTGCTATTGGACCTGGCTACCTGAGAGACCGCCTCCTGCCATTTACCTCCCAACGACCAATAAGATCACACAGGTTGGGCCTCCTCCGGGTGCCGTCGACCAGTCAATGCCGGCTGGTGGCTCCCCGTGGGAGGGCCTTCTCTGTAGCTGCACCAGCCTTGTTGGAACGAACTGCCTGCAGAGATCCGAACTCTCACCACTCTCCCGGCCTTCCGTAAAGCAGCCAAGACCTGGCTGTTCCAACAGGCTAGGGGAGACATGATAGCAGTGTTCCAATATCTCAGGGGCTGCCACAAAGAAGAGGGAGTCAAACTATTCTCCAAGGCACCTGAGGGCAGAAAAAGAAGCAATGGGTGGAAACTAATCAAGGAGAGAAGCAACTTAGAACCAAGGAGAAATTTCCTGACAGTTACAACAATTTATCAGTGGAACAACTTGCCTCCAGAAATTGTGAATGCTCCAACACTGGACATTTTAAAGAAGAGATGGACAGCCATTTGTCTGAAGTGGCTTAGGGTTTCCTGCCTAAGCAGGGGGTTGGACTAGAAGACCTCCAAGGTCCCTTCCAACTCTATTTAGATTTTTATTTAGATTTAGATTTTATTTAAATGAGCCAAGGTGGTGCAGTGGTTAGAGTGCAGTACTGCAGGCCACTTTAGCTGACTGTGATCTGCAGTTCAGCGGTTCAAATCTCACCAGGCTCAAGGTTGACTCAGCCTTCCATCCTTCCGAGGTGGGTGAAATGAGGACCCGGACTGTGGGGGCAAGTTGCTGACTCAATTTGCTAAAAAATTTGTAAACCATTTAGAGAGGGCTGACAGCCCTATGAAGCGGTATATCAGTCTATTAAATAAATAAATAAATATTTGGTTTGTATGCCGCCCTATTCCCGAGAGACTCAGGCGTGTTTGATTTTGGACTAATATACTGTAGGAATCCCTCTAGTTGGACTTTGCAAACTGTAAGTTACAGGAGAGGGACTTGTGCATAGGTCTTATGTCCATTTTTCACCCTCACGATAATTGCCATATGATCCCATTGCCCCCTGATCAGAAATTCCCTTGGACTTCTGACAAGCAAAGTCCATGGGGAAACCCCGATTCACTTAACAACGATGTGACTAACTTAAGCACAGTGTTACACTTAACCACAGTGGCAAGAAAGGTTGTAAAACTCACCCAACAACCTTCTCGTTTAGTAACAGAACTTTTGAGCTCCATTTTCATTGTAAGTTGAGGATTCCCTCTATTTAGTTCTGGGCCAAGTGAAGCAGAGTTAATGCTGAGTTGATTAGGTTAAAAGCACCTTCAGTTTGCTTAATGTAGGATCTGTTGTGGTTTGTAATTTAGTCTGGGCTGGTTGCTGGAATGGTTGAATGTGTCTCGTTGTTGTTGTTAGTTGCGAACAGGGGTAGGTTGCTGACAGCATTACTGCCGGTTCGTTTCGTGCATGCTTTGCTTTTGCATGCGCAGTTGCCTGTAAATTGTTCTGTGCATGCGCAGAACATTGTACAATGACTAAAAATATGCTGGAAACAGCAAGGGCAACTGGGGAACCAGTTCAGGGGGCGTGGCCAGCCTGCCATCCCTGCCTGTTTGGCAACCCAGTCCCAATTTCCACTACCGGTTCGCCCGAACCAGTTCAAGCTGGTAGCAACCTACCCCTGGTTGTGAAGTTGTGTCTGACTCATTGTGACCCCATGGACATTGTTCCTCCAGTCCTTCCTGTCCGCTACCATCCTCTGGAGTCCATTTAAGCTCTCGGTGACTCCATCTCATTCTCTGCCGTCGCCTTCTTCTTCTTTTGCCGTCCATCGTTCCCAGCATGAGGCTCTTCTCCAGGGAGTCCTTCTTCCTTCTCATTAGGTGGCCAAAGTCTTTGAGTTTCCTCTTCAGGATTTGGCCTTCTAAAGAGCAGTCAGGGTGGATCTCCTCTAGGACTGACCAGTTGGATGGCCTTGCAGTCCAAGGGACTCGCAGGAGTCTTCTCCAGCACCAGAGTTCAAAGGCCTCCATTCTTTGGCTCTCAACCTTCCTTATGGTCCAACCTTCACAGCCCTCCATTGCAACTGGGGAAACCAGAGCCTTGACTAGATGTACTTGTGTTGGCAGGCTGATCTAATGTGTCTCCGGACATCCTTCAATGTTTCACTTGCCTTCAAATATTCTTGGGAGGCAGGAAAATGTGCCCAAACTGCTAACTCCAAGCAGGGTTTCCCGTTATTTTCCCACCCCAATTGGTATTCCGAGAGACTCCGGCACCAATAAATGGAAATTCCATTTAGTTGGCAGGGCTAATAACCATCTGTATAGAGAGCTGTGTAAGGAGCCTAGATTGTAACTTGCACCTTAACAGGTGTTAGATTGTTTCTCTCCAATTTGCATTGCTATTATTCATCAAATTCTGCTTTGGGGGGCACGTTTTTATGCTAATAGCCCTCCTGACCCATCTCTTTCCTCGTGTTTCCCAGATATTACTTTTCTCTCTCTCTCTCTCTCTCTCTCTCATTCCTGGAGAGCTCATAAAGAATAGATTGGCTGCTGCTAAATTTCCAGCTATTTGACATCACAATCTTTTCCGCTTTCTCCTTCTCCTCCTGTACCTCCTCATCCACCTTCTTCTTTTCCTCCTCCTCCTTTTCCTTCTCCTCCTCTTCTTCCCCTCCTCTTCTCTTCTTCCTTTTTTTCCTCCCCCCTCTTCTTCCCCTCCTCTTCCTCCTCTTCCTCTTTTTCCTCCTCCCTCCTCCTCTTCTTCTCCTCCTCTTCTCTTCCTCCTCCTCTTCCTCCTCTTCCTTCTCCTCTCCTCTTCTTCCTTCTCCTCTTCTTCCCCTCCTCTTCTCTTCCTCCTCTTCCTCTTTTTCCTCCTCCTATTCTTCCTGCTCCTCTTCTCTTCCTCCCCCTCTTCCTCCTCTCCCTTCTCCTCCCCTCCTCTTCCTCTTCCTCCCCTTCCTCCTCTTCTGTTCTTTCTCCTCTTCCTCTTTTTCCTCTTCCCGCTCCTCCTCTTCTTCCTCCCCCTTCACTCCTCTTTTGTTTCCTCTGGGAGAGGCCATTCATCATCCACCTGTGGCTTTACTCCCACGTCAACCCCTGTTCTTTAGCTGTTCCCTTCATCTGGCAACTCTGTGCATGCACATACTGGGAAGAGGCTCCAGCTGTTCTTCTTCCCCACTGATGTCTGACTCTGAAGGCAGCTAATAACTGTCAGATGGCCCTGGCCCCCTCTCTGCCTCCGACACAGAGCCCTCATCAGAGCCTTCCCCAGACTCCAGGACTGGCCCAGGTTCCTCCCCAAGCTCCTCGCTGTCTGAATCTGCTGCCAGCTCTGCAACACACATCTCCTGCAGTCCGTGGAAAAATCTCTATCCACAGAACCAGTTCCTGATGCCTCAAAGGTTGGGGGCCACTGATCTAGAACCCTGAGTAGATACTCTCTTACCCATCACCCCAATCTTCCTAGGGAAGACTTGATTTCATTCTCAGTGTCCAATTTTATCTTTTTGGGGTTGTTTTGTTTTGTTTTTTGTTTTATCACTAGCTCTGCAGTTCTGTTTTTTAATTGATTAGCATCCCAACTCAAACCAACCAACTCTCGTACCATCCAGAAGAATAGTAAATAAATAGGAACCTGGTTTGTTTGTTTGGCCCTCAGGCGCGAGTCCTACGCCAATATTTTCCGGAGGTTGTCTTCTTCTGCTGGGGAATGCCAGCCGCCGCTTGAGGTCTAAATCTGGCCAGATGGAGATAGCTGCCAAGTGCTTTTCAACGTACCAGCGAGATTATGCTGGCTGCCTTCCGATACCACTGAGTAGAACCATTTATGTTTCCTCCACCCAACCAGGGCGATGTTCCCAGGTCAGTTCTACAAACCAGAGCTCAACGTTTGGATGGTGAAGGCCGTGAGAACAAATCCAACTGTTGGAATTTATTTATTTTTTGCCTCCCTCCTGAAGATGCCAGTTAGGGGGCTTCTCTTTTAGCCACCCACCCCCCATCTAAAAGGTGATTTATTCTAGAAGAAAAGGGTGCCAAATGATTCTCTCCCGTCTCCGCTTACTGCGCGGAAGGGAGCATTTGTGAAACGCAACGCTTTGGTCGAGCAGATGATAGATATGTTTGTGTGTGTGTGAGAGTATGTGTGCGCTGTTTAGGAAGGTGAGAAATTGAAATGGCAAAAACAGCCAGTAAGTGAGCCAGCCGATGTGTCAGATGGGCTTGTCTGCTTGCCATCAGCTCCCCGAGCGTCTCTTGGATGAGAAAAGAGCTTTTTGTAGGCTCAGAAAAACAGGCAGAAGATGCTAGCTGCGGGCGTAGAAAATGTGTCTTAACGGGGGATAAAGAGAGCTGAAGGGTCGTTGGCCCGCTCTGAGCTTGGTTGTTTTCTTGCAGACATTTCGTTACTCACGCTAGCACTGATGATATTATCTAGTTGGGCAATGAGATGTCTGCAAGAAGACAGCCAAGTTCAGAGGACACCAAGAACCCCATATTTCTCATCCTCCTCCCTCCTGCAAACTTCACTCCCTTCTAGCACTGATGATGTTACCTAGTTTGATAATGAAATGTCTGCAAGAAAATAACCAATGTAAGAGAACACCAAGGACCCTATAATCCTCCTCCTCCTCTCCCTCCTCCTCTTCCTTCTTCTCCTTTCCCCCTCCTCTCCCTCCTCCTCCTCTTCATCCTCCTCCTCCATTCCCTCTTTCTCCTCTCCCTCTTCCTCCTCTTTCTCCTCCTCTCATTCTTCCCCCTCTCTTTCCCCCTCCTCCTCTTCTCCCTCCTCCTCTTCCTTCTTCTCCTTTCCCCCTCCTCTCCCTCCTCCTCCTCTTCATCCTCCTCCTCCATTCCTTCTTCCTCCTCTCCCTCCTCCTCCTCTCCCTCCTACTCCTCCCATTCTTCCCCCTCCTCTTCCTCCTCCTCCCTTTTTCGCCCTCCTCTTCCTCTCTTCTTCCTCCTACTTTTCCCCCTCCTCCTCTTCCTCTTCCTTTTCCTTCTCCCCCTCCCCCCACACTCCCTTCTAGCACTGATGAGATTACCTATTTGAATAATGAAACGTCTGCAAGAAAGCAAGAAAGCTTAGAAAGCACCAAGGACCCTCCCACAGTCCTCCTCTTCCTCTCCATAAACCCCATTCCCTTCTAGCCCTGATGATTTTACCTAGTTGGGTCGTGAAACGTCTGCAAGGAAACAATCAAGCTCAGAAAGCATCAAGGACCCCACAATTCTCCTCCTCCTCCCCCCACTGCAAACCCCACTCCAGGGGTGGGTTTCTGCAGGCGTTACTGCCGGTTTGGTGTGTGCAATTTTCGTGTGATCCACACGCGTGTGCAGTTGCCTGAAAATAGGTCTGCGCATGTGCAGAACGTTAAAAATGTTTTTAAAAATGTCATGGTGACCGGGGAACCAGTTTGGGGGCATGGCCAGCCTGCCATCCCTACCGGTTCAGTGACCCAGTCTCAATTTCCACTACCGGTTCGCTCAAACTGGTGCGAACCGGTAGCACCCCACCTCCGCCTCACTCCTTTTTAGCACTGATGATGTTACCTAGTTGGGTCCTGAAACGTCTACAAGAAAACAACCAGGCTCGGGGAGCACGAAGGACCCAACAATTCAACCCTGAGCTACAAATACCATCCTTCATTGATTAAAAAAGGAGGACTGTTTAAGAGTCCTCTCCAAAGAACTTCAAGCCGGCCTCTTTCTATCAACGGCGTTCTTTCTACAGAGCATTTTCTAAATTTGGTTTTCCTGCTCTTAGCCAAATGCCAGCTCATAATCTGCTAAACCCCAAAGACAGAAAATGTGGGGATTGCAGCCGAAGTCAAATGGCACTTTTGTTTGCCAAAGAAGGGAAGATAAAAGGAGAATTACTTTTATTGTCCGAGGATGAAGAGGTGGAATTTTGCAAGAGACGAGACTCGCCGACGGATGATCCTGAATTAGGCTCGCACTGATAACAAGGATGAAGTATAATGGGGACCTAGTGGTTTTAAGGCTTAAAACGGCGTGCCGAGTGTGTCTTTCTATCTGGGTA
The DNA here is from genome assembly GCF_051295495.1 of Thamnophis sirtalis. Taxonomy (NCBI): domain Eukaryota; kingdom Metazoa; phylum Chordata; class Lepidosauria; order Squamata; family Natricidae; genus Thamnophis; species Thamnophis sirtalis. The sequence goes on along the minus strand of NW_028261382.1, from coordinate 95,968,892 downwards.
GGCAATCCGGAGACTCACATCAAGGGAAAGCAGTAAAAAAAAAAATCTATCAGAAAACCCAGATTTCTATTGCAAGTCCATGCCAAAGATACAGGTAATCCTCAACTTGCGACAGTTCGTTTAGGGACTGTTCGAAGTTGAAATGGCACTGGAAAATGTGACTTACTGTTCTGATCTAAGCTTCCCAAGAGCATGAAGCAGACTCCTCGCCCTGATAAAACCTATTTTATTTAGGTTAAAAGGAATTCCTCTACAGCAAAGTCCTGGCCAACAATCTTTCAAGAGATTTCACAACGACAGACCTTTATCAGGCTTGGAGAGCTGCCAGGCTGATATCTTCCAAACACCATGCTGTAGCAGCAATTACATGGCAAGAAGTCAGGAACAGATCTTCACCCTAATGAATTGAGCTAATTGTCTCCTGCAAACTCCACTCCCCTTTTGCTCCTCTTTATTCCCTCTGGGAGGGGCCATTCACCGTCCACCCATTCCTTTACTCCCGAGTCGGCCCGTGTTCCTTAGCTGTTCCCTGCCCCTGGCAACTCTGCATGCACACATTGGGAACAGGCTCCAGCTGTTCTTCTGCCCCACTGATCTCCAACTCCGAAGGCAGCTGATAATTGTTGGATGGCCCTTGCCCTATCTCTCCCTCCGACACAGAGCCCTCATCAGAGCCTTCCCCAGACTCCAGGACTGGCCCATGGTCCTCCCCAACTTCCTTACTGTCTGAGTCTGCCACCAGCTCTGCTGGCTACTGTAGGCCGCAACACTTAGGATATTTTTGCACTTACGAGCTTTGCAGCATCTCTACGATCATGTGATCAAAATTCAGAGGCTAGTCCAACTCCCTGCACAAGCAAGAGAACCAGAGGTGGTATTCAGCAGGTTGTGACCAGTTCTGGAGAACCGGTAGGGGGAATTTTGAGCAGTTCAGAGAACTGTCAAATGCCACCTCTGGCTGGCCTCGCCCCCATCTATTCTCTGCCTCCCGAGTCCCAGCTGATTGGGAGGAAATGGGGATTTTACAGTATCCTTCCCCTGACACGTCCACCAAGCCACACCCACAGAAACCAGTAGTAAATATTTTTCTGAATCCCACCACTGAGGAGACCCTATAGGAAAAGAACCCCCGAGAAGATCCTCAGAGGAAGACATTTGAGGTGCTGCAACAACTTCAACCAGCAGTTTCAAAAGGTGGCCGAATAAAGACAGAAGAAGGTCGCCATGGACTGTTTCATTTTGGATTTAATATGTTGGGAGAACCCCACAAATTAGGGTTTGTATATGGATTGATGCTGAGTCTGGAGCACAGATGGAACGCAAAGACCGTTCCCTTGGGGTTGCTTACAACAGCTGGTTGCTTCAGCAGATGCGCCGACCTGGCCACCTCCTCCAGAAGTCCAGCCTCAATGTCCTGATCTTCGGTTGCTGCCTGTGACTAATGATAGTTCAGCCACCCCAGACTCCATGCTCCCTGATCCTCTCGACCTCAAAACACTAACCTCCCATCTGTTATTTTAATAAAGAGTTGCGTTCTACTTAGTGAAATATATTCATCTGCTGACCGAAATCCCCACTCCGTTCCCAAGGCTTTAGATTCAGATTCAGATTCACAGAGTTGGAAGGGACCTTGGAGGTCATCTAGTCCAGCCCCCTATCCAAGCAGGAGATCCTACACGCCAGCCATCACCCCAGCCCAGCTCCAATGTGCATGCGCATTCACTTCCCGCCAGCCAGCTGGTCTTCGGGTCTGACTTGTCCCTGAGCTACTCAACATCTTCGGGAAACCACATGAGGTCATCTAGAACAGTGTTTCTCAACCTTGGCAACTTGAAGATGTCTGGACTTCAACTCCCAGAATTCCCCAGCCAGCGAATGCTGGCTGGGGAATTCTGGGAGTTGAAGTCCAGACATCTTCAAGTTGCTAAGGTTGAGAAACACTGATCTAGAACTTTGGAGATGAGAGCCCAACTATTACACCTAACAATTGTATATTGCTACACCTCAAGGAAGCAATATGTGAGGGGTGTCATAGAGAGGAGGGGGTCAGGCTATTCTCCAAAGCACCCAAAGGCCAGAGAAGGAATCATGGGTGGAAACTGGCCAAGGAGAGATTCAACCTGGAAATAAGGAGGAATTTTCTGACAGTGAGAACAAACAACTAAGGGAACAAAAGTTGCCTTCGGAAGTTGTGGGAGCTTCATCATTGGAGGCTTTTGAGAAGAGACTGGACTGCCATTTGTCAGGAATGGTGTAGGGTCTCCTGCTTGGGCAGGGGGCTGGACTAGATGACCTAAAAGGTCCTTTCCAACTCTGTGAATCTGGTTTTTTTAAGTCAGTTTTTTAAAATTTCTATATAAATATTTTGAATACAGTTTATAGTCCAAGCATTCCATTTTGCAGAAGAAAAAAAAAGTAACAGATATACTGATAGTAGTAGTAGTAGTAGTAGTAGTAGTACACATAGTGATTCCAACCATATTGATAATTTTATTATGTTATTTAAGGATTCTATTAATTATATTAGCATACTTATAGTTATAAACAACTATCATAGTTTACTTACACATAACAATGCTCTTTCTTCTTAATTTCTACCTCTTCTCTCTAACTATTGATAAAACCTATTCCACATTAAATGATACTCTGTATTTGTCAGAGGTGCTATAGGATCTCCTGCTTGAATGGGGTGGGGGTTGGACTAGATGACCTATAAGGTCCCTTCCAACTCTGTTAATCTGGATCTCCAACTCTGTTAATCTGTTAATGGGTAGCCCTGAATCCAACCCACATTCAACTGTAGTAGACGAGGGAGAAAAGACTGCAATGCAATCAGTCAAACATCGGAATCAAAATTCAGCCCTCCGGAGCAGGGAGGAGGAAAAAGAGGAAGGGGAGGAAGAGGAGGGGAAGAAGAAAATGAGGAGGAGGAAGAGGAGAGGAGAAGAAAGAGGAGGAAGAAGAGAAGAGGAGGGGAAGAAGAGGAGGAGGGAAAGGAGGAAAAAGGAGGGTGGAGTCGAAAGGCTGAATGAGCCATCTTGGGCATTCTACTCGGGGGAATTCTGGGAGTTGAAGTCCACCCATCTGAAAGCTGCCGAGGGCTGCACAGTATGTAAATGTGAGGTGTTGGTCTTGGCTCATAAAATCGTTAGGAGGGATTTGCATGCAAACTCTCCAGAGAAGTTGCCACGGTTGAGAAACGCTGCTTTAAAAGAGGGGAAAAAAATGGAAAGAAAGAAAGACAGGAAGTGAATGGGCTACTGCACAAAATAATTGACTGGACAGATGGAAGGAGCACAATTTGTAAATGTTGATGGGAGGGCAACATTGTGTGTGGGGAATAGTCCTAATTAGGAGCTGTTTGCTTTTAAAGAAGAGGGTGTTTTTTTCTTTTTTTGCTTAAATAAGCCGGTTTTGAATGGGAGATCGTGTTCTTGTTCTGATCCAGCCTGAGCAGAAACAAGAAACAGATTCCTTGTCAGGAAAAAAAAACCCTCTTTATTTATCTCCTGTGAATTAATGGCATTCACCCACTGAAAAGTCCAGGCAATAGTCCTTCAAAGAGTTAACTGACCTTATTGGTTCATTGCGATAATTGCAAGGCTGTGAAGTCCCAGCTAAACGGCTGCAAATTACAGTAAGTTCTGGCAAGCAGTCTTTGAGGCATGAAATACAATGAGCAAAATCTTCAGAAATACGAACTGTTGTCTCCTACGACCACCACTTCCTTTTCCTTCTATTTATCCTCCAGCGTCCATGTGTGCTTTGCTTCCTGAGTTGATTCCTTGTTCTCTGTTGTTCACTCCACCTAACAGCTCTGCACATGCATCCATCTGGAACAGGCCCCAGCTCTGTTGCGGAAAAACTCACTGAACAACTGTCTCACTTAGCAACAGAAATTTTGACTCAGTTGTGATCGTAACTTCAGGACTCTCTGTATTACATTCAAGCACATAAGGTATCCCAAGGATTAAACTCCCAATCCTGCTGGTGTGAAAATAAGCCACAGTGACACATTTTTGTTAGGTAAAAGTTAAGGTTCCCCTTGCACATATGTGTTAGTCGTTCCTGACTCTAGGGGGCGGTGCTCATCTCCGTTTCAAAGCCGAAGAGCCAGCACTGTCTGAAGACATCTCTGTAGTCATGTGGCCGGCATGACTCAACGCCGAAGGCGCACAGAACTTTGTTCCCTTCCCACCAAAGTTGGTTCCTATTTTTCTACTTGCATTTTTACATGCTTTCAAACTGCTATGTTGGCAGAAGCTGGGACAAGTGATGGTAGCTCACTCCGTTACACAGCGCTACGGATTCGAACTGCCGAACTGCTGACCTTTCTGATCGACAAGCTCAGTGTCTTAGCCTCTGAGCCACCATGTGCCTTGTAATCCTTGGCACACCCAACTAATTCAGATTCCCAGCACTAGAATCCCAATTCTGTTTTTTTGAATCTTACTCCGTGTATATTAATATGTCGAATTGTTGTGTTTTGTCTAAAAAACAATCTTTTGCATTTTCTTACAAGAGGAAATTCAATTGTGCAGTGTTGGAGGATTGAGAATTGGATCATTGGTTGGGTTCTGAAATTTCACCAGCAGTCTTATTTTTGAACCCATGGAAACTAGAAACTTCTTTTGGCATTTTCTGTATTATTGCAGAAGCCGTTATAAACTCTGACAATTTGCACACTTGTGCCGTGTGACTGTTGGGTGCGCTGCGTCTCCTAATTGTGGCGCGGCCTCTTCAGAGAAGGCGCGAAGCAGCTACAGAGCTGCCAGAAGGCAAGAACAATTAAGAAAAAAGGGTCGACTCGGGGGTAAGGCCCGGAGATGATTGGCCTCTCCCGGAAGACATAAAAGAGGAGCGAATGGGACGTCAGCTTTTGCAGGAAGCAGTTAGTTCATCTGGTCGGTTCAAGCTTGCAAAAGTTCTGTGCTAAGTTTGGTTCTTGCTCTGCACGTGGCAATTAGGTTTCGGGCAGCATTCCCAGGAAGATAAGGAAGCCTAGATCTCCTGGGTTCTTCAGAGTCCTCTCGAAACCTTCCTCTTGATATCTGTCTTGCAAGGTGTTTGTTGTTCAGGCTGACAACTGACGAGGAAGCAGGTGGAATGTCCACATTGCGGTTTTGTTTCCATTGGAAAAATGGTTTGCTTGAGGAGAACCTTGCTTCTCTTTCTTTAAACAGCAGCAAGAGAGACAGTCCATATCTTGGCCTCTGAAACGGGCAAAAAGGCTTAAAACTCAGACCTGCCTCTTCCCTTCCGTCCCTTGAAGTCCTTGTCTGGATTTCTCGTCTTCCGAGCGAGAGCCTGCTATTTACTTCCCCAAAAGTGTCTGTGCGGTTGGTAATTGAATTTGTTCAAATCTCGCTCTCCCCATGCTGAGCGACTCCTGTCGCTAGAAAAACGTAGCACCGTTTCCAGGGCTTGCTGAGAAGTGATCCATCCAAACTAACAGGTGTTTATTTTTAAAACGGTGGGCAAAATTAGTTTTAACAAATATAGACGGCTGAGGAGATAATGGTTGAGAAGATCTTCTCCCTTCTCACTCATCTGTTGCCTTGGAGCCAAACTTCAAACTTGGTGGAAAGAAGGACCAGGGGTGACATGATAGCAGTGTTCCAATATCTCAGGGGTTGCCCCAAAGAAAAAGGAGTCAAGCTATTCTCCAAAGCACCTGAGGGCAGGACAAGAAGCAATGGGTGGAAACTGACCAAGGAGAGATTCAACCTGGAACTAAGGAGGAATTTCCTGACAGTGAGAACAATTAATCAGTGGAACAGAAGTTGCCTCCAGAAGTTGTGAATGCCCCAACAGTGCAAGTTTTTAAGAAGAGATGGGTAACCACTTGTCTGAAGTGGTGTAGGGTTTCCTGCTAGTGCAGGGGGTTGGAGTATAAGACCTCCAAGATCCCTTCCAACTCTGTGATTCTGTCATTCCAGATTTCCTGTATTACAGCTCCACCCCCGAAAGGAATTGGGAAAGGTGATTTAAACTGAGTTTTTCTGACAGTGAGAACAATCAACCACTGGAACAGAAGTTGCCTTCAGAAGTTGTGGGAGCTTCATCCCTGGAGGCCCCCTGCAAACCTAACTCCCTTCTACCACTGATAACGTTACCTAGTTGGATCATGAAATGTCTGCAAGGAAACAACCAAGCTCCAAGAGCACCGAGGACTCCACGGTCCTCCTCCTCCACTCCAAGCCCTCCTCCGTCTAGCACTGATGATGTTACCTAGTTGGGTAATGAAACATCTGCAAGAAAACAGCCAAGCTCGGAGAACACCAAGGACCTCATAGTTGAACCCTGAGCTAGAGATAGTCCCCTTTATCAGCATTGTTGTATTAATACTAGTATGTTGTATTTTGCTCCTTCAAGCAGTAGGATGTAACGGTTACATATTGAAGCCAGCTGCAAAGAGGTCCAGGTCAAAGCTCAGCAGTTAAAATTTATTTGGTGACCTTAATCTAGTTCAAGAGTCAGCAACCTGCAGCTCTGGAGCCGCATGTGGCTCTTTCATCCCTCTGCTGCGGCTCCCTGTCACCAGTCGGCACCACAATTTTGAGAGGAGCTTCCAGTTAGGTGGCGAAAGCAGGAGGAGACTCTATGGCAAGGCTTTTCCGGTTAGCTCCACAATGGATAGGGCTTTCGGTTAGGACAGGAAGAGGAAAAAGGATGACGCGCTAGGAGGAGACTCTCTGGTGGGGAAACCGGATTTCCGGTTGGCTCCAGAGTTGAGCAGGAGGCTTCTGGTTGGGACCTTTGTGGCTCTTTGAGTGTTTAAGGTTGCATGTTTAAGGTTGAGCATTTAAGGAGCCCTCATCTAGTTACACACTGATTTATTAACCAGTCACACATCGATTTGGCCTAATGCCCTTAACCGTGTAACATGTGTGTTAGATGTTTTAATGTGTTCCGTGAATTGTAGTTTATTAAAATAGCAGTTAGACTTATATACCACTTCATAGGGCTTTCAGCCCTCTCTAAGCGGTTTACAGAGTCACCATATGATTGAAAAACGGGGGCGAGCATGCTCTATAGCAGTGTTTTTCAACCTTGGCAACTTGAAGATGTCCAGACTTCAACTCCCAGAAATCCCCAGCCAGCGAATGCTGGCTGGGGAATTCTGGGAGTTGAAGTCCGGACATCTTCAAGTTGCCAAGGTTGAAAAACACTGCTCTATAAGACCCAGTGAGAACTGACTGTTAAGATAACATGAGGGGAGAACCTTGCATGCTTCCGTAAATTATTGGAAGAAAGGTGAGAAAATGTTGATAGTATCCATGGTAATAATAGTACAAAGTTCTCCGCAGACGAAGATTTAATTGTAATTTGTAGGAGGTACAAAATCAGCCTGCCCTTTAGAAGTTCCAGGAACAATCTTGATGAAGACGCAGGAGATAAAATTGAATTTTAAGATACAGGGGGGTATTTTTGCACAATTAGTTGTCAGTTCTGTTGTGTGCTTCAAAGCCAAAGTTTAATCTTGAGTTCAGAAGGAGGGTTTCCATGATCTGGGTGCTAAATGAGAACGGAGAGGTGGCACTCAAAGTAAACCCTTTGTGCTATTTAAGCGCTCTGCGAAGCAGCGAACATTTATACCTGTAGTATATAAATAGCGTAATTGGGGTAAGTAAAAGAATATGTTTGATGACTGGAATATCAATTATACTTTGGGAGGGTATAGTCTTCGCTGGATTCTTAGGGAAGGGCAAGTTATGGTTCACCGACAAATGCACGCTTGACAAAAAGAGTCTTCTGAGGGGAGGCCGCCTGTCAGGCCTTCAGCCATCTTTTCTTTTGGATCGTTGGCCTGCCACACTTTCTATTATTCTACTCTGCATTCTCCGTCATGGGAAAATGGGAGGGGGGATTGCAAGGAATGAGATTCTATGTAGCCATAACAAAATTCTTTCTAGAAAACCAAGGTCATCCTTTATCTCTGCATCTCTGCACCTGGCCGGAACTGGATGGGTGAAACTGCCAGCATGGCAGTGGGAGATTGGACCATGTGATGGACTTGTGGATGTGGGGGCAGGATCTTGAACTTTCAACTGGGTGGGGAAAACCTGGAAGCTTTCAGATTGTGCCAACATGTCTCTCTCAATGAATTGGAACTTTGAGCAATACGTTGCCTTGGACTCTGATTTACTTTTGGATGCTGTTTGGAACCCTGAGAACCCTGAAAAGATGGCTGCAGGCCTGACATCCAGGCTAATTCCTCACTGGGCCCCTCCTCCGGGCCAGACTGGTTGCTCTCCAACAAGACCTAAGCAGTTTACAAATACCGCCAGCCATCACCGAGCCCCCTCCAATGCCCGCTTCTTTGGCTGAAAAGGTGTTGCCTTTTCTGTTTCATTTCCCCCTTCCCTCTCTTTGCAAAACTGTTGTTTTACCTGATTGAATTTCACACCTCGTCTTGCTGTTTCATGCAGTGTCTTGTCTGTCTCGGATGGGTTCCCCCCCCCACCCCTCCTATCCAAATCGCTGCGTTTTTGCCTGAGCTTTCTGTGTCTCACTGAGGCTTAGCTCTTGCCATTTCTTCTCTTTTCTTTTAACACAAATTAAAGAGTTTTCCAGAACTCATTAATCGGATGAGACAATGCCTTCCTGGAGAAGAAAAGGATCAGTGGTTAAAAGAATTTGGTGGGGTGGGGAAAGTTCAAATCCCCCGGTTTGTTACCATTTGCAAAAGGATCCTTCCTTGTTACACAGCACGTACTTGACACACAAAGCAATAGCAATAGCAATTAGACTTATATATTGCTTCATAGGGCTTTCAGCCCTCTCTAAGCGGTTTACAGAGTCAGCATATTGCCCCCAACAATCCAGGTCCTCATTTTACCCACCTCGGAAGGATGGAAGGCTGAGTCAACCCTGAGCCGGTGAGATTTGAACTGCTGAACTGCTGAACTGCAGTCAGCTGAAGTAGCCTGCAGTGCTGCATTTAACCACTGCGCCATCTCGGCTCTTAAGGATCTTCAGGATACGTCTTGGGCTTTTTTTTTTCTTGAACAAGCTCTGGCATCCCAATGACTTGATCTGGGAAGGTTTTGGAGCACCCAACTAATTCAGATTCCCAGCACTAGAATCCCAATTCTGTTTTTTTTTAATCTTACTCCGTGTATATTAATATGTTGAATTGTTGTGTTTTGTCTAAAAAACAATCTTTTGCATTTTCTTACAAGAGGAAATTCAATTATGCCGTGTTGGAGGATTGAGAATTGGATCATTGGTTGGGTTCTGAAATTTCACCAGCAGTCTTATTTTTGAACCCATGGAAACTAGAAACTTCTTTTGGCATTTTCTGTATTATTGCAGAAGCCGTTATAACTCTGACAATTTGCACACTTGTGCCGTGTGACTGTTGGGTGCGCTGAGTCTCCTAATTGTGGCGCGGCCTCTTCAGAGAAGGTGCGAAGCAGCTACAGAGCTGCCAGAAGGCAAGAACGATTAAGAAAAAAGGGTCGACTCGGGAGTAAGGCCCGGAGATGATTGGCCTCTCTCGTAAGACATAAAAGAGGAGCGAATGGGACGTCAGCTTTTGCGGGAAGCAATTAGTTCACCACAGAACTGGATTGGGAACAGGTGGAGGGAAAGTGGCCCTACCTTGACCACTCTGGATATAGATGAACACATTGACAGAGTTGGAAGGGACCTTATAGGTCATCTAGTCCAACCCCCCCACCCACCCAAGCTGGAGACCCTATACCATTTCTGACAAATGGCAGTCCAGTCTCCTCTAGAAAGCTCCCATTGATGGAGCTCCCACAACTTCCGAAGGCAACTTCTGTTCCATTGGTTGATTGTTCTCACTGTCAGAAAATTCCCCCTTATTTCCAGTTGAATCTCTCCTTGGTCAGTTTCCATCCATTATTCCTTGTCTGGTCTTTGGGGGCTTTGGAAAATAGCTTGATCCCCTCCTCTCTTTGGTAGGCCCTCAAGTGTTGGAAGACTGCTATCATGTCTCCCCTGGTCCTTCTCTTCCCTAGACTAGCCAGGCCCAGTTCCTGCAACTGTTCTTCGTATGTTTTAGTCTCCAGTCCCCTAATCATCCTGGCTGCTCTTCTCTGCACTCTTTCTAGAGTTTCAACTTCTTTTTTATAGTGTGGTGACCAAAACTGGATGCAGGATTCTAGGTGTGGCCTTACTAAGGCTTTATAGAGTGGTCTTAGTACCTCCCTTGATCTTGATTGTATCCCTCTGGTAATGCAATTTAGGATTGCATTAACAGATGATGAGACAATGTCTGGTGTTCTTGTAAAGGTAGCACTTGCTGGTTAGGGAAAAGTATGAGTAAATCAAAGGCCCTAGATGGAAACTCTCGGGTGGGATGGAAGGAAAAATAGGGGCAGCATTGAGCAATGGGTACAGGTTTAAAATAGGAAGTTAAGAGTAGATGAAAGATGGATCACAGCTCTGATAACTGTGTTTTGCCATCACATAACTATAGAAAGTGGCATATGTGCTAGTCATTTCCGACTCTAGGGGGCGGTGCTCATCTCCGTTTCAAAGCCAAAGAGCCAGTGCTGTCTGAAGACATCTCAGTGGTCATGTGGTTGGCATGACTAAACACCAAAGGCGCACGGAATGCTGTTATCCTCCCACCAAAGATGGTTCCTATTTTTCTACTTGCATTTTCTATGTGCTTTCGAACTGCTAGGTTGGCAGAAGCTGGGACACGTCACGGGAGCTCAGTCTCTTACGTGGTACTAGGGATTTGAACCGCTGAACTGCCGAGTTTTCTGATCGACAACTCAGCGTCTTAGCCACTGAGCCACTGCGTCCCTATATATAGGTGTATAAAGAGAAGTAAACCATGTATATAATTTATGGCTTAGCATTACATGTGGACGTAATCAAAGCCATTGGTTTAACAAGCACAATGTGTGAATCTGGCTGGGTCCTCATCAGTATGCTGATCCCTTCTCCAGCCAGGATATACTCTTCTGGATATACTCTTAGTGTGTTACTGAGCCGATATCGATTTCCTGCATTTGATATCAGAGCAGAGTCTAGTCACGCCAGGTGTATAAAATTCCTTCATGCTCTGTTCATCAATTATTAATTAATTAAGCTGTGGGCATTAGCCCCCAATGATTAGATCTTGGGGTTTCGATTAGGACAACAGCCAAAAGAAGATCTTGCAAGGAATGTTTGAACCTGATCTCCCCGCACATCATTTCTTCTAGATTTGTCTCCCTGTTATGAAAATTCTGAGGGGGACAAAATTGCTTGATATTTAAAGCTCTCCAGATTAAAACGTGAGGCCTGCTGATGAAAGATGGCTTATTGTTTTATTTTTACAGCCCACTCTTTCATGTAAAAAAAACCCTCAAGATTTCTTCTGAAATCTGATGCAGTTGGCACGTTCCAATGATTGCAAAGTACAAAGTGCCCATTTTCAATTTCTCTCCCCCTCGCCTTTTCTTTAAAGTCGGATGTAAGCAGCGTATAAGAATATTGGTATTTACCGGGCTGACCAGAACAATTTATTTTGCTATCCAATTGTTGAAAGTATTCCTTGATTCAAGCAATGATGAAAATGAAGGGAAATAAAAAGACCAGGCATGCTCCATCTTCTGCACACACAGGACAATTGCAGATTGTTCTTTAATTAGGTAAAAGGTAAATGTTCCCCTCGCTAGTCATTCCCAACTCTAGGGGGCGGTGCTCATCTCCGTTTCAAAGCTGAAGATCCAGCACTGTCCGAAGACGTCTCCATGGTCATGTGGCCGGCATGACTCAACGCCAAAGGCGCATGGAACACTCCTATTTTGCTATTTGCATTTTTTACGTACTTTCAGACTGCTAGATTGGGAGAAGCTGGGACAAGTAACAGGAGCTCACTCCATTATGTGGCGCTAGGCATTCGAACCGCCGAATTGCTGACCTTTCTGATTGACAAACTCCTACTTGAGAGACCGCCTCCTGCCAATTACCTCCCTTCAACCTATTAGATCGCACAGATTGGGCCTCCTCCGAGTTCCATCCGCCAGTCAGTGCCGACTGGCGACTACGCGGAGGAGAGCCTTCTCAGTAGCAGCTCCGACCCTTTGGAACGATCTCCCCGTGGAGATTCGTACCCTCACCACCGTCCAGACCTTCCGCACAGCCCTTAAGATCTGGCTATCCCGTCAGGCCTGGGGATAAAGATTAATCCGCCCCACCCGAATGTTGAATGAATGTTGTGTTTTATTATGTTTTTTCTATTTTTACTCACGTATTGTCTTATGTTTTGTCCTGCACTCCCCCTCCTATGAATTGTAAGCCACCCTGAGTCCCCTCAGGGAAAAGGGCGGCCTATAAATAATAAATAAAATCTAAAATCTAAATCCTAGCCACTGAGCCACCGTGTTCCTTGTTTTTTAATTAGTTGATTCCAAATAGTTGAGGGTTGAGTTCAGAAATGCAAACTCAGCTTTTTTTTTTCAAGGAGACAGCCAATCTAATTTGGAGGACAATGCAACAGTCTCCTTGAAGGTATCTTAGGAGCTTACCGTAACTTTGAAACTGAAGCTGAATGCGAGGCAGTCCCAGTAGATTTCTTTTTTTTTCATATGTAAAATGTGTTTTTATTTTCCATTTTTCATTTTCATACAGTCACATATGTACTGTGCATAACCGGGGCCATACAACATTAAACAATAAACACACCAATTCCTCTTGTCAACAATACCCCCCAAAATAGAAACCCAATATACCTCTTCGACCCTCCATACACCTCTTTCTTTCACCCCCCTCCAACTTTCCATCTTCCCTCCATCATTCCCCTCTACCCTACTTCCCCTCCCCCTCTACCACTCCTCCCAGTAAATTTCTTCTTGTCCCAACCTGATTAGCCATTCCTGCAGGAATTGTAATGAAAACTTCAAGTCTATTTGGAATATCATGGGGGAAGATCTATGTCTATGATGTCTTTTCCTTCAACCAAGAATGGGACGTGTAGTAGAAATAATATGAACCAGAAGAGGCGGTCAGGATTCATTTTGGCAAGGATGTTTCTGCTCTTGTTACCTTGGGTTAATCTGATGGGATCTTTAGATCAGAGGAAGCATGCAACCCATCCTGAAGTATTGAGCAGAGGCTTCTTCCGATTCTTGCTTCACAGGAAACCCCATGACTTTAATTCATTGCCCCATCATCCCACAGTCCTAGCCCCTTTCAATCTTTCAAGTTTTCTACCTCACCACAAAATATTGCCCATTGCCAAGTGAGAGGGATCTCTTCTTCATTGGGGAACTCTCCAGGGTCCTGAAGTTCCTGAACCTGTGAACAACTGAGCCGTAACCAAGTCTGTTCAATTGACTACAGGTTTATTGCATGCTAACATTCTCTACAAGAATCTGAGCTATAAACGGTCGAAGTGAATTGGCGGTAAATACGTGAATGAATGGACTTACTTAGATCTTTCTGGATGCAAAGGGATTTGAGACTGAGGATGCTCTCACAGGCTGGAGAAGCAATTAAAGTAACAGAGGTGGAAGGGACCTTGGAGGTCTTCTAGTCCAACCCTCTGCTTAGGCAGGTAACCTTATACCATTTCCGACAAATGGTTATCCTATCTCTTCTTAAAAGCTTCCAGTGTTGGAGCACTTATCACTTCAGGAGGCAATTTGTTCCACTGATTCATTGTTCTAACTGTCAGGAAAGTTCTCCTTAGTTCCAAGTTGCTTCTCTCCTTGATTAGTTTCCACCTATTACTTCTTGTCCTGCCATCAGGTGCTTTGGTGAATAGCCTGACTCCCTCTTCTTTATGGCAACCCCTGAGATATTGGAACACTGCTATCATGTCTCCCCTAGTCCTTCTTTTCATCAAATTATACCCAGTTCCACCAACTGTTCATTGTATGTTTTAGCCTCCGGTCCCCTAATCATCTTTGTTCCTCTTCTCTGCACTCTTTCTAGAGTTCAGAGGCTCAGTCTGGACATCTCCTACAGTTCGTCTCCTATCCCTAATAGGAGTTAAATTCCTTAAAGATGTTTAATTAATGATCTGGGGAGCTAAACTGATGGTAAATAAGCAGAAAAGTAATTAAACATGCTGATTGCCCAATGCACAATTGGTCAATCTGCCTGCTTTCCTGAGTATATCTGCATTGAAATCTCTGTGTTGTTTCAGCCAAAGGCCCTTGGAATATTTTGTGGCAAAGAGTTTTGTAAGTCTGCAGTGTTTTCTATTTCTAGTTCCTGCCACCTCCTGCTTTATATACCCTTTTCCGTCTCTGTACTCAATGGCATATCCTGCTAGGATAAGCACACACCCGTTTCTTTTGAGTCTTGCCAACTCATTCTAGGCGCAGCGCAGTTTAGGATGTTGGTAGAAATAAGGAAGGCAGACTTATAATATCACAGCCGCGGTGGCTTATCTTCTCATTGTGTTCTACCTTCAGAAATAGAAACCAACAACCACTGGAATTATCGAACTGCAGGATCTCGGCAGCTTAGAGAAACAATTGTGTGGCTCGCACTGGGACACAAGAGATCAGATTGTCGGTTGCCACTTCCAGGTGTCAGAAAATATTGCTGACCTGTTGTGAATTGAAAACATGATGTTTGGATAACCCAATCAACTTCCTCAAAAGTCTTATTGATTTTACGTAATTGAATATCCTTCACATCGGAGGAGAAGGTGGAGGAGAAGAATATGAGAATGGAATCACGCTCTGAGCACGGCAGGGAAGAAAACGGCCGGCTTTATTCTTTTGTCCTCCTCCTCCTCCTCCTCCTCTCCTCCTCCTCTCAGGAAATTCTATCTTAACAGCCGTTGAAGGTGTTTTATAATAATACGGCTTTTATAGTGGCTGCCTGTGAATTTGCCAGGAAAATGCATCAACAGCAACAGCCAAAGAAACACAAATCAGATCTGCTTTGAAATAATTGGGGGAAATATCAAGATGTAATGTGCTAATCTTTCCAACTCTCCTCACTCTTTCTTCTTCTGGAAAAGTGAGTCTGCAGAAACTGAGGTTTGCAGGAAACTCTTCCTTTCATTATAATTTCTCCCATTTTCAGGAACGAGAATGTGTAAAATCCATTCAACTGGACTCATTTCTTCTGAGCAGTGTGGATACTCTTTCAGTTTATGTCTATGAAGAGTCTCACCATGGTTGTTCTTTTCCCCCCAAAAAAGACTTTCTAGTTTTTTCTTTCGTTGTAAATGTGTTTTTATTCTCCATTTCATTTTCGTACAGTCACATATATACTGTGCACAACCGGGGCCATATAACATTAAACAATAAACCCAGCCATTCCTCTTGTCGACAATACCCCCCTAAATAGAAACCCAATGTACCTCTTCGACCCTCCATACACCCTTTCTTTCGCCCCCCTCCAACTTTCCATCTTCCCTCCAACATTCCCTTCTACCCTACTTCCTCTCCCCCTCTACCACACCTCTCTCCCGATACACTCCCTCTTCTCACTCTCCCTCCAGTCCTCTCTCCCACCCTCTCTCCCCCTCTTTCTTCCATCCCTCCCTTCGGTGTATTTCTACAATCTATTAATATATTCAGCTTGTCCTATTTTTACAGTGGAATTAAAGAGCAACAGTATACAAGTGCAGTCACGTTACTTTAAAATCTAGCACATACTATATATCCCCCCCTCCCCCCTCCCCCCTAACACCCCACCTCCCTTCCCCCCCGACTTCCCAGAGCCCGTAAACGGTATAGATTTTTAACAAACACAGTCTAAAATATACTGAGACAAAGGAAATTTTAAAAAAAGAAATTAATAACATCTCTGCGTTAAACTCAGCTTCTTCCTGTTACACTAACTTTGAGCAGTTTCGATTATTCCTAATCTTAAGCATAGGCTATCTGTAATCTCTTAGTCCCGTATTTGTTTTGTATATAGTCAATCCATTTTTTCCAGTCTCGTTTATAGCTCTCATTCGAATGGTCTTTAAGATATGCCGATATTTTCGCCATCTCGGCTAGGTTTTTCTTTGAAGATGTTTCACTTCTCATCCAAGAAGCTTCTTCAGCTCTGACTGGATGGTGGGGAATGGAAGGATTGTTTTTTTTTAAAATTAGTTTGTCAAACATGTACAAGATAACAGGTATTAACATAAACATGGGCATGAATGAAAGAAAGGGATACAAATAAATGGGGATAATAGGACAGGGACGGTAGGCACGCTAGTGCATTTATGCACACCCCCTTTACGGACCTCTTAGGAATGGGGTGAGGCACTGAGCTCGTCGATCAGAAAAGTCAGCAGCTGAGCGGTTCGAATCCCTAGCGCCATGTAACGGAGGGAGCTCCCATGACTTGTCCCAGCTTCTGCCAATCTAGCAGTTTGAAAGCATGTAAAAATGCAAGTAGAAAAATAGGAACCACTTTTGGTGGGAAAGTTAACAGCATTCTGTGTGCCTTTGGTGTTGAGTCATGCTGGTCACATGACCACGGAGAGGTCTTTGGACAATGCTTTGGCTTCGAAATGGAGATGAGCACTGCGCTCTAGAATCGGGAACAACTAGCACAGTGTTTCTCAACCTTGGTGACTTTAAGTCCAAGCTGGGGAATTCTGGGAGTTGAAGTCCACAGGACTTAAAGTCGCCAAGGTTGAGAAACACTGAACTAGTACATATGTGCGAGGAATAGAATCTTTACCTTTACCATCAATCGACTTAATTATTGGCCTAGGGTTAAACTTAGTGTTAATTGCTGATTATCTGGGTTTGAGTGTTGGCAAGGAGGTGTTTTGGTCCTTTTGTTTCTTTTTTTATTGTCTCTTATGAATGGCATGCAGATGTTGTTTATGTCTATGTGCTTGTTGATGGTCACTTCCGTCAGTGTGCCAGGCTTCCAAGAATTTTCTTTTTTTTTTTACCTGACTTGGTCTGGGATGCTCACAGTTGCCCCACCGAAACTACAGTTGAGCCTGTCCGTGTCTCTTAGATGGAGATGAAGCTCACAAATTGGAGGCGTGCAAAACAATCAGTTACTGGGCAGATTCAAAATGAGCCTTACCCATTCGGCTTTCTGTCCTGCCCTGTCACTCACCCGACAAATTGATCAGATGTGCAAATCCTTTCCCTGAAAGATTTATGCTAGAGATGGGGTGGGGGTGGGCGGGTGAAGGGACTGGTGTGATAGAGAGGCTGGCTTCTGTCCTTTTATTTATGGTTCAACTTTGGACCTTCCTTCCAACTGTGATTTACGGCTAAGGAAATAAGCTTAGGCCGGTTTCACAGTGACGTCTTATAGGTCAGCTGGAGTTGCTATCTTTAATCGGTGTCAGAAGATTGGCTGCGAACATATTCTGCATTGGGAAGAAGGATGCTTTCCTAGACTAGGTGTAGAGAGCAAGAGACATGGGGAAAGAAAGTGATAAAGATGGAGATTATCCAAGGAACAATATATACAAGTTCTGAGTATACATTTTTTTTTACTGTTAGTCTATTTTTATTGTTAGTCTTCCGGTCGGCAGAGGAAAAAGGGTGCCAGGCTAGGAGGAGACTCTATGGTGGGGGAACTGGACTTCCAGTCGGTAGAGGAAAAACAATGCCAGGCTAGGAGGAGACTCTGTGGTGGAGGAACTGGACTTTCACTTGGCAGAGGAAAAATGATGCCGCACTAGGAGGAGACTCTATGTTGGGGGAACCGGACTTTCGGTCAGCCCCAGAATTGAATGGGGGGCTTTTGGTTGGGACCTTTGTGGCTCTTTGAGTGTTTAAAGTGGCTGACCCTTGCTGTAGGCCAATCTTTCTTTGGGTCCTAAGATGTTGTCCAACACTTTCGCCACCCACTTGCCACATTTCCCGGAGGTGATTGCAATTGAAGTTCTATGTTCTCAAGATTGTGGAAAGGCTACAATCTTGAATAGGAAGTTAGGTCATTTTCTCAGCTTGGCGCCCTCTAATTCCATAACTTGAATTCTCGGCGCTGAGTTTGAGACTGTTTTCTGATTGACTTATATTATTCCAAAGCAATTCTTCGCCTGTTGTATTATTTCTTTGAAAACGAGTGCCACGCCATACTCCAAACAAAGTAGAAAGGTGGGAAACAAGTCAACTATGTAGTAATTTTTAAAACCGTTGTCATCATGTATGATTATCCCATCATTTCTGCCTGCCTTGAGTAGGCTCACAACAGGCCTCAAAGTTCTGTTTAGCTAGAAAAGCAGAATGTGCTGAAAATCCCCCCCCCCAAAAAAAATTATGTTCTCTGGCAAACGAGGGATTTCCGCTGAGCTTCCCTTAATCGGAATGCAGGTGTGTTTTTCATCCATTATTTCCCATTTTATGTGACCAAAGAGATTGAACTAAAAAAACATGCCAGGATCTTCGTGAGACTGAATGAGCTTCCGTTAAGCCGATTCCAAGCTCTCTCTGCATCATTGAATCATTGGTAGATATTTGGATGAGGAGTCCTTAACCAGGATGTATGGAAATGAAAGACTTTCTAGAGAGAAGGAGATTTCTTTTTTTTAAAAAGGAGGAGAAAAACAGTGTTCTCCAAGCCAGAGATCTGGATGTGAGCCAAGAAGTTGACTCCACAAAGCCACAGAGGCAGGGTTGAAATGCAGAGGTGGGTTCTGTTCTGACCCCCTCCTCCGTCCAGTAACAAATGCCGAGACAAGCTTAAATAGAATGTCCTTTAATAACAAGACACCAAAACCTCGGTGGCTGAAAGCCAAGCAAAACAAACAGATAAGGACCTTGGCAGCAACTCAGACAAACTCAGGCAGCAATAAACACAGATAAGGCTTGGCAGCAATCCAGCCTGCCAAGCTCACAGTAATGTCCTCCGACATTCAATCCTGCATTGACTTCTGCAAAGAGAGCTGTGTGCACAAGTAGTTTTTTATAGTCTGGAGAGGAGCCTAATGACCACCAGCTGAGCGTAATTACCTCCTGTAATTGCGTAATCGTTCCTGACGCCAAGACGCTCTTCGATGGCGTGCATCCAGGAACAACTCACTGCTGGCTTCTGGATCACTCTCCCTTGTCTCCTCCCCACTGGTCCAAGGCTCAGGTGCCACTTGGTGGCCAACCAGTCTCTCTGCGCCCTGCTCAGTCGGAACCCTGTCCAGGGTCCTCCACATCCTCCAGAGCCGACTCAGAGGGCCCCTTGCTGTCGGAGTCTGGTGGCAGCTCCAACAGCTCCTGCTGGGCCACAACAGGTCCTGATGTCCACATGGACCTCTGTGGGAGTCTTCCTGTCACTTGGGGGTATCTTTGCCGTAATTGATTTGGCCAATTTGCCTTTGTCAAGGAGTTTTTTTGGACGGCACCACTGCTGGCTCCTGTTCTCTTTAGACCTCAGGGCTGGTGGACTGCATCTCTTCCTTCCTTCATTTGCAAGATGGTGGCTCAGATTAATGAGGCTGGATGCATAATGCATGTAGGTTTTCTTCCTATTAGCATAGTTGCTCCTCTGAAAAGCATCAGAAGATCTTTCAAGCTGCTGGCCCTTTGGGCCATCCAGCATTGATGACCCTTCTGCCCTCTTTCTGCGACACAAGAGTTGAACTCTTAGAGTTGGAAGTGGTTGAAATAGTGACTCAAGAGACATCATCCCTAACAGGTGTAGCTTTCCCTGTTCTGCTTCCCATAGTTTCTGGCACCTTCTTAATAATCTGTGTCTCAACTGGTCTCCTGTAATTGGATGCAGTGACTTTGTGGCCCAGAGAGAGAGAGAGAGAGAGAGAGAGAGGAGAGAGAGAGAGAGAGAGGAGAGAGAGAGAGAGAGAGAGAGAGGGAGGGAGGGAGGGAGGGAGGGAGGGAGAGAGGGAGAGAGAGAAAGGCATCTTCTAGTATATGGGTTTCTAAAGAGAGAACTGAAGTTCTTGCGGGCAAGAAAGGTGTCACCTTGGCCAATGATGGAAGGCTCAGTGGAGTCAGATTGATTAGTGTTGAGATAGGAGACTACCTGTCAACCCCTGAAGCTGACCTGATTCGAACCGTCTTGGAGTTCAGTGTTGCCACACTGGAGCTGAGAGATAGGGAGGGGAGGGATTAGACATAGCTGGGGTTGTGTAGCCAAAATAAAATACTTTCTCTTAGGAACCAAGGACGTTCTCACACCTGGACTGTGGAAGGAGGAAGTACGTCACTAGACAGCATCTTGATTGGACCATGTGACTGATTGGTTGGGGTTGTGGGAAAACTTTCTCTGTTAATTACCGTATTGTTCGGAGTATAAGACGCACCCTTTCCCCTCAAAAAAGAGGGTGAAAATCTGGATGCGTCTTATATACCGAATACAGCATTTTTGGCCTCCTGAAACTCTGTCCCCTTCACAAAAATGGCCATGCATAGAAGGCTTCTAGAGTGCTCCTGAGGGCTGGGGAGCCGTTTTTTGCTCTTTTTTGCCTCCCTGCCCCTAGAAGCACTCTATACGCCTCCTAAAGGCTATGCATGCCCCCTTTTTTGATAAAAATGGGCTGTTTTGGGGAGGTCTGCAGAGTGCAAAAACTTTTTGTTTAATTTGCCTCTTCAAAATCTTGATGCATCTTATACTCCGGTGCGTCTTATACTCCAAAAAATACAGTAGGTGAAAATCACGGGAACCTTCAGAGTCGGTTTTCACCAGTTCCGTGCCAACATGATATTTCCACTAAAGCTATTATTTGGGGATTTTAACTGCCTCGGAGTTTTGCTTGTTACGGGACTATTACTTGGAACCCTGGCATTAAACCAACTCTCCTAAATCCTAAAATCCATCCGAAGCTGCTATCCGGGGTCTTAAGCCCTCTACCCAAGAGGTCTAGAGGTCTAGTGTAGATGGAGAAGACAAATGGGAAAGAAAGAGTTCTGGGTGGAGACAATGCCAAGCCACTTCTTCATTGTAGCCAAGATAATGACATGCCTTTAATCTGGAAATCTCTGGCAGCCGAGACTCCCGAAGACACACTGAGCAAGTGTAACTTCAGATAAGTGCAAATTTATAGAATATCCTATATAAATCCTAGGAAAAAGAAAATCAATAAGGTGACTTCTGCCAGCGAAGTCATTGTACTTTCAAGTATTAACATGATTCATGTAGGAAGAAGAGAGGCAGAGCCTGGGGGCAAAGCAGAGGTGGGTTCCTACCAGTTCGCACCTATTCGGTAGAACCGGTTCATCAAATCTACCGAACTGGTTAGAAGAGTTTCCACCAGTGGACCCGGAAAGCAGGTCACACCTACAGAAGAGGTTCCAAAAAATTTTGAAACCCACCTTTGCCACACACACAGAGACAGACAGACAGACGGATACAGAGAGAGAGAGAAAGAGGAAGGAAGGAAGGAAGAAAGAAAGAAAGAAGAAAGAAAGAAAGAAAGAAAGAAAAGAAGAAGAAAGAAAGAAGAAGAAAGAAAGAAAGAAGAAGAAGAAAGAAAGAAAGAAAGAAGAAAGAGAAAGAAAGAAGAAAGAAAAAGAGTGAGAGAGAGATGAAAGAAAAAAAGAAAGAAGGGACAGAGAGACAAAAGGAAGGAAAGAGAGAGAGAGAGAGAGAGAGAGAGAGAGAGAGAGAACACGTGGCCAGCAAGCCACTCCCATAAAAGAGGCCACACCCACAGAATAGGTTCCAATTTTTTTTGAAACCCACCACTGGGGCAGAGTCAAGAGAGTATTCAGTCTAGAATCTTTACATGTCCATAAACCTTCCAATCCAACCCACCTTGAATTCATTCTCACCTAGTGTAAATATAGTACTGATGGTTAGTTGACTGGGTTCTTAAGCAGTAAATCTCAACTGGAACTTAACATATTGTCCTGATTCTTTGCACCTGGCAGTTTAACGCATCGTATAAAGGCCTACTTTGTTCAATCGTGATTTATTAAATTAGCTACACCTGATTGTCTTCACACACCCCAAACGAACCCCCAAACTCTGGGCTACAAATCTCAATGGTTCCATTCGGACATCACACTAAGTATAGCTCTCAGATGATGTAAGAATTGTTTAGTCATCGTTTATTGACCCACAGTGGTACACCAGACTTTGGATAGGGGTCTTTGGATAGAGCCGCGGTGGCGCAGTGGTTAGGATGCAGAACTGCACTCTACTTCTGCTGACTGCCAGCTGCCTACAGTTCGATTCTCAGCGACTCAAGGTGGACTCAGCCTCCCATCCTTCCAAGGTTGGTAAAATGAGGACCCGGATTGTTGGGGTCTCAAGAGACTGACTCTGTCAACTGCTTAGAGAGGGCTGTAAAAGCACTGTGAAGTGGTATGTAAGTCTACGGGCTATGGCTATTTCCTGTTTTTCCTGAAGAGACAGAAAGATAGAGGCTACCACGTTCAGCTTGGTACCAAGTGAAGATGCTTAGAAAGGCTAAAAGTTGAGGCACTGGGCTACGCTGTCCAGAAGCAGGCAACCATTGAGTCATTCTTAATAATCCTATTTATATGCCATCATTGGTATCAAGTGGTGCGGTGGCCTAGAGGCGGAGCTCCCACCTCACAATCGGGAGGCTGTGAATTTGATCCTAGGTAGAGGCAGATATTTCTCTCTCTGGGCACAAAATGAGAATGTATCTGCTGAACAAAACTCCACATTGGCAACAGGAAGGGCCTCTGGCCAGTAAACTCTCAGGTCTATTCAGCTGCCGAGACTCCACTCCACAAGGGTATTATGAGGTCATTAAAAGATGATGATTGATATCAAAGGCTATAACCCTTTTGTAATTTGAACCCTATGACTATCATTGAGTGTTGTACCTGATGATTCTTGATGAATGTATCTTGTCTTTATGTACACTGAGAGCATCTGCACCAAAGACAAATTGCTTGTGTGTCCAATCACACTTGGCCAATAAAAAATTCTATTTCTATTCCATTCCACTCCACTCCACTCTCTGTTCTATTCTATTCTATATTCTAATCTATTCTACTCCATTCTATTGTATATTCTGTTCCATTCTATTCTATGTTCTAATCTATTCTATGTTCTAATCTATTCTACTCTATTCTATTATATATTCTATTCTATATTCTAACCTATTCTATTCTATATTCTACTCTATTCTATATTCTGTTCTATTCTATATTCTAATCTATTCTACTCTATTCTATTCTATATTCTATTCTATTCTATATTCTAATCTATTTTACTCTATTCTATTCTATATTCTATTCTATTCTATATTCTATACTATATTCTACTCTATTCTATACTCTGTTCTATTCTATTCTATATTCTAATCTATTCTATATTCTAATCTATTCTATATTCTATTCTATTCTATATTCTAATCTATTCTATATTCTATTCTATTCTATATTCTATTCTATTCTATATTCTATTCTATTCTATATTCTATTCTATATTCTATTCTATATTCTATTCTATTCTATATTCTATTCTATTCTATATTCTAATCTATTCTACTCTACTCTACTCTATATTCTATTCTATTTCACCCCACTCCACTCCCTATTCTGTTTGTTCTGTTCTATTCTATATTCAAATCTATTCTATATTCTATTCTATTCTATTCTATATTCTAATCTATTCTACTCTATTCTATTATATATTCTATTTTCTATTCTATTCTACTCTACTCTACTCTATATTCTATTCTATTTCACCCCACTCCACTCCCTATTCTGTTTGTTCTGTTCTATTCTATATTCAAATCTATTCTATATTCTATTCTATTCTATTCTATTCCCTTCCCTTCGCTTCCCTTCCCTTCTGTTCCAACATAAAGGCAAATATATAAAGGCAAATAACATGGAAGGCATTGGGTGTATGTGTAAAACTAAAGCTGGAAAAGATCCAGATTCAAATCCAAATGAGCTTGAGAACTCATGAAGGACCATGGGCCAATATCTAACTTTGGAAAGCTAGTATGAGATGAAGGACTCCTGTGGATAGATCCTAAGGGTCCTTTAGAGGAAAGGCAGAGTGGAAATGGGTCTGGCGATGGGACCAGAAGCGTTTGGAAAGAACAGCTGGCTCTTTGAAATGGCCTGCCTTTAAATTAAATTGGATTTTTGAGAAACAAGAAACTCGGATGAATTTTAACTACAATTTAGATGCCAGACACACCAACACCCGAACACACGCGGATACCCAGATACACAGACTGTATTCCTTTTCTTTTACAAATCCCTAGTTAATGTTGTTTGTTTCAGGAGAAGATGGGCTGTAAAACGTTGAAAGCAATCCATTATGTTGTTCCTCTAATACAATACTAGAATTCAAGGTCATCCAATAAACTTGATTAGCAGGCGCTGCCAGAAAGACAAAAGGAAGTTGGCTCTTTTCACACATCCATCACAACCAAACTTCTGAAAATTCAGTAATGCAAGATGTTGCAAAGTCTGAGTTGGCTTCAGGACGAGGAGGAGGAGGAGGAGGGGGGGGGAGAGCGGGGAAATTCAAGGAAGCTTGGTTTATCAACCATTTGGAGTTGCAATTAAGGCTGAAAATAAATCCCTCCAGGCTCAGCTGATTCAGGGAACACCTGTGTGGAGGGACAGGTAGCTCTCTCGTATTTTATAGGTGAGCTTCTGGAGGCTGCTGGTAAGTGGACATCTCATTGGGAAGAGCAGTTGGGTTATCTTCAGAAGATCCTAGGTTCCTGCCCTCTCCATTTGTCTCTAGCTTAGGAACTTCAGAGACAATACTTAGCTAGATGGGCAAACAGTTTGGCACAGATTTGGATTTTTAAACTAGCATGCTAGCTTGGAATGGCTTTTGAAGGGCAAGACATGGGTGGAATTTGTGCCAAATTCAGGTCGTCTCCATATGGGTTGGAGCCACGAGCATATTTTTTTATCTGAGGTCTGGGAACTGTAATTCTACAAATTTTAGAGAATGCTAGGATGGGAACCTCTGTAGAGTAACAGTGTTGTGGACCGCCAGTGGCCTGTGGAGCTGGCAGCAGATTCGGACAGTGAGGAGGTTGGGGAGGAACCTGGCCAGTCCTGGAGTCTGGGGAAAGCTCTGAGGAGGGCTCTGGGTCCGAGGCAGAGAGGGGGGTAGAGCCATCTGACAGTTATCAGCTGCCTTCAGAGTCGGAGATCAGTGAGGCAGAGGAACAGCTGGAGCCTGTTCCCAGTGGGTGCATGCACAGAGTTGCCAGACAAAGGGAACAACTAAAGAACAAGGGTCGACTTGGGAGTAAGGCCACAGGTGGATGATGAATGGCCTCTCCCAGAGGAAATAAAAGAGGAGTGAAGGGGGAGGAAGAAGAGGAGGAGAGGGAGGGAAAAAAAGAGGAAGAGGAGAAAGAACAGAAGAGGAGGAAGAGGAAGAGGAGGGGAGGAGAAAGGAGAGGAGGAAGAGGGGGAGGAAGAGAAGAGGAGCAGGAAGAATAGGAGGAGGAAAAAGAGGAAGAGGAGGAAGAGAAGAGGGAAAGAAGAGGAGGAGGAAGAAGAGAGGAGAAGGAAGAGGAGGAAGAGAAGGAGGAAGAGAAGAGGAGGAGAAGAAGAGGAGGAGGAGTCAGACATCAGTGAGGCAGACAAACAGCTGGAGCCTGTTCCCAATGTGTCCATGCGCAGAGTTGCCAGACAAAGGGAACACCTAAAGGACAAGAGTTGACTTGGGAGTAAGGCCAGATGATGAATGGCCCCTCGCAGAAGAAATAAAAGAGGAGCGAAAGGGGAGTGGAGTTTGCAGGAGACAATTAGTTCGCTTCATTGGTTGGTGACTCTCCGAGATTCCTTGCCAAGTTTTGCAGATATTATCCTGGCAGCTCTCCACGCCAGATAAGATCTGTGACTGTAAATCCTCCCTTGAAAGACTTTGCTGGATGTGAATGAGCAGAATTCACAGTAAGTTAATAAAAGGGGTTTTTTGTCGGGACAAGGAGTTTATTTCATGCTCTTCGGGAGTCTCGCTTGGAACTCCCTGGTCTCCAGCCTTTCATTCATTTGACGCACTAGTGTTTGCAGTCAATCTGTCGGTTTGGGGTCATTTGATCGATCATGTTTGGTTTTGAGGAAGGAAGAACTCTTGAGCACATAGGAAAACATGCACACCCCTTCAAGCACATGCTAATATTCTGAACAGCCAAGTTACCAGACTTGCTAGGCAGATGGCATTAACATAAAGTGGAGAGGAACAGAGTTTTCTGAAACACATTTGGCAGCCAAATCTCTGAAAACGAAGAGCTGAAATATCTGTGACCCCCATGGTGTCTTCGCCAATTGACTGAGCTGGTAGTTAACGCCAACATGTTTGAGATGAAAATAAGAACATTCCAGTAATATAGGAACCTCATTCAATTATCCTTGCATTCTGCGTTTTAAATCTCGCCTGCCGGTTGATAGACTATGAAAAATTAGCATTGGATGCGAATGTATTTACAGAAAAGGGCATCAAATTCAAGATACATCTTTCTATTCGTGGTGTTTTTTTGTTCTGACAGGCTTCCCAAGACCATGAAGCAGACCCCCTCATCCTGATAAAACCTATTTTATTCAGGTTAAAAGGAATTCCTCTCCAGCAAAGTCCTGGCCAACAATCTTTCAAGAGATTTCACAACTACAGACTTTTATCAGGCTTGGACAGCTGCCAGGCTGATATCTTCCAAACGCCATGCTGTAGCAGCAATTACATGGCAAGAAGTCAGGAACAGATCTTCACCCTAATGAATTGAACTAATTATCTCCTGCAAACTCTACTCCCCTTTCGCTCCTCTTTTATTCCCTTTGGAAGTTTGGAAGTTTATTAGCATTTGTATGCCGCCCACTCCCAGGGAGACTCTGGGCAGCTTACAGACAACAAGGGAATATAAAAATTAAAAACAGAAATACAGTTATTTAAAATTACACAACATACATACCACTTAAAATGGGGCTGGATGCTGATCAAAAGCCCCAGACCTGCTGGAACAGCCAGGTCTTAGTAGCTTTACGGAAGGCCGGAAGAGTAGTGAGGGTCCGGATCTCTACGGGGAGATCATTCCATAGGGCGGGGAGCGTCCAGCTGTGCCTTTACTCCCAAGTCGGCCCTTGTTCCTTAGGTGTTCCCTTCTCCTGGAAGCTCTGTGCATGCGCACATCAGGAACAGTCTCCAGCTGTTCTTCTGCCCCACTGATCTCCAACTCCGAAGGCAGCTGATAACTGGCACACGGCCCTGGCCCCCACTCTGCCTCCGATGCAGAGCCCTCATCACAGCCTTCCCCAGACTCCAGGACTGGCCCATCTTCCTCCCCAACCTCCTCACTATCCAAGTCTGCCGCCAGCTCTGCGGGCCACTGGTGGGCCGAAACATTTCTGAAGACATTTCTAAAAACCCTTATCCAACCCCTGGGCCAAGGACCAGTACAGGTCCGTGGCTTGTTAGGAACTTGGCTGCATATGCAACAGGCAAGAGAGGGAAGCTTCATCTGCGCATGGGCAGGATCTATGTTGCATGTGAAACCATCCCTGCCTCCAAGTCGATGAAAAAATTGTTTTCATGAAACTGGTCCCTGACACCAGAAAAGTTGGGGAATCACCATTCTTCTTCTTGTTGTGACAAATCTGTCATCGGACATTGGCGATCATGTTCGAGATCCTGTTTTTATCCACAGCCGCATGAAAAAGTGCTGCTGAGTTTTGTCCAAACCGGTCCCTTAGATTTTGAAGCCATGATCTTCTTCTTCTGCCTGGACCTTCATTTGCCTTCAATCTTTCCCTGGAGGATTAAGCGAAGGATGCCGTATTTTTCCGGGTGTTGCATCAAATGTCCGAAATATTCTAACTTTTGCTTTTCTGTGGTTTTGATGGTTCCCTTTGGCTTTTCCCAGGAGGCTTATCCCCTCCGCCTTTCTGATTTTGTCAACCCAACTTATACGTAACAGTCGCCTGTAAATCCCACATTTCAAATGCTCCCAGTCCCTTCAATCGCCATTGAAGTACATCAGCTACAGCAATTCGCAGTGAAGAAGAAAACAGGAGAAAATTCTCAGGACCCAAACATTTACCAGATACCATGAAGGGTAGACAGGCAGCTGAATATTTCACGTTTAAGTTCTGCGACAAGTTATGATAATTTGACTGACATCAGAAGTCCACAAATGCCCTACACAAGAACGAGGTATAAACTGATAGGGTAATAGCGGAGAAGTCTCAAAAGGTGGAAGAATGACAATCTCATTAAAGAGGCTGATGAAAACTGCAAAGAGACAATTAAAAGGCTCAGGGAAATGATGTTTCAAGGACCTCTTTGTCTCTTCTCAAGCCTAAACTTGAGAATTCCTGTGGCCTTTCTCTGCAGATTTCTCTTTGCTGGGGTTTCGGCGACATCGCGCTTCGGACAATGTCACAGCGAACGCGGGTAAGAATGAATAATGTCTACATTAACTCATCATTTATTCAGGCGTTAATTTTCTATCATCTTACAAAAGTGCCATGAGGTTCTCCAGAGTCACATTCGCACGTGCTCCAGGCCTTTATCAGCTTGTCTGTCAATATGATGTGTTCCACCACAGCTGGCTATGCTTCACATCTTATTGTGGCTCTTCAGCGGCCAGCAGAGCTGGCAGCAGATTCGGACAGTGAGGAGGTTGGGGAGGAACATGGGCCAGTACTGGAGTCTGATGAGGGCTCTGCATCGGAGGCAGAGAGGGGGCCAAGGCCGTATGCCAGTTATCAGCTGCCTTGGGAGTCAGAAATCAGTGAGGTAGACGAACAGCTGGAGCCTGTTTCCAGTGTGTGCATGCACAGAGTTGCCAGATGAAGGGAACAGCTAAAGAACAGGGTCGACTTGGAAGTAAGCCACAGGTGGACGATGAATGGCCCCTCCCAGAGGAAATAAAAGAGGAGCAAAAGGGGAGTGGAGTTTGCAGGAGACCATTAGTTCGCTTCATTGGTTCGTGATTCTCTGAGGCTCCTTGCCACGTTTTGCAGATATTGGCCTGGCAGATCTCCAAGCCAGATAAGGTCTGTGACTGGAAATCCTCCCTTGAAAGATTTTGCTGGATGTGACTGAGCAGAATTTAAACAAAAGGTTTTTTTTTTGTCGGGACCAGGAGTTTGCTTCCTACTCTTGGGAAGCCTCGGTCAGAACACATCTGAGAGATTGGAAGATGCTTTCTACCTGTTGTGAACTGTTCCAGGGTACCAGTAAGGGAGAATATTTATAACTCGGGGTTAAATTGAGGTCTCGTGGTGCTCTCTGAGCTTGATTGTTTTCCTGCAGGCGTTTCATTATCCAACTAGGGAACATCATCAGTACAGTTAGACAGGCTGTTATTCCCCTTCCCAAGGGCATTCTGGGGGGGGAAAGAACACCTGTTCCGAAGAGGATTTCTTCTGCAGGTGGAGAAAATTAGCTTCGAACAAGGAAGGAATACAGACACAACAATTAAGACAAATGTAATACCAACACATTAGTTGCTCTTGGAAACCTGTGGTGGAATATAGTCTGGATTCCCAGGAGGAAGAGAGAGGCTGCATTACAGCGAAGTTTAGATAGTTTGGGAGGAAGAGAAACAGCTCTTCCCTAGAAGTTCTCAGAATAGAGCTTATAAGTATAAGTAGTTTGCTTTAGTTCGGCAAGATTCTGTCTGCAGGCAAAGAGGAAACTGCTTGGAAGAACCTCAACATGTCTTACTTGGTTTTGGGAGCCTGGCAGGGCCCTCCCATAAAACATTTGTAAACTGTTGGTCCCAACAAGGATTTATTCCAGCTCGGCCCAACTTGACGTGAACGACAAATCGTTTGGATGCCCTATGTAGAAACGACCTTTCGGAGACTGTCCATTACCTGCCAGGTTTTCTGCAGGTTAAATAGAGAAGCAATTTCCCAAAGTGGTTAGCAGGCCAGAAAAAGTTATTATGGTGTTCTCGAGAGTTTACTTTGAGAGTCAGGTTTTGGGCCAAGATCTCTTCCTTTTAGATCCGGCTTGGCCTTCAGAGTGAGATATATTTTAAAGTATTGGAAAGCCGCACACTTAAGGCTTCAATTCTTGCTCTGGGAAGGTTCCAATTTTGCTCTTCCTTGTTCATTTGGGAAGACATTTAAAAGCCTGGCTCTGCTTTTTGTCATGCCTAAAGAGACTTTGGTAATAGATGGTGATGGCTGTAGTTGTTGTTACTCATTAGCATCAGCATTATGGGGTTGTTTTCCTTATTACAGCTCAGTTTTGCCTGCTCACCTCAGTTCGAATAGTAAATCTTGTTCCTCTTGGGAGAAGCTGTGCATTTAACCTCTTGTACATCATTTTTTTCCCCGTCCCCTCCTTTCTCCTGCTTTGGAAATCCAAGCTGCAAAAAGTTATTTTTCTCTAGCTTGGATTTGGAGGGCTACAAATGCAGAGGCTTTTTAAATGACCCGCAGCAATTTTTGGAGACAGCAAAACGGGGTCTCTCCTGTATGGCTCAGCCTGAAATCTGAGATGATGGGACTTATTCCTCCCCACTCTCCCGTTTTCATTTGACCTGGAAGGGGATCGAGGACAGGTTGGGAGAGAAGGTTTATTTATTTCTATTTTTTATTTATTTGGTTTGTCAAACATGTACAAGATAACAGGTAATACGTCTAAACATGGGCATGAACAAAGGAAATGAGTACAAATAAATGGAGAGAGTAGGAAAGGGACGGTAGGCACACTGGTGCGCTTATGCATGGACCTCTTAGGAATGAGATGAGGTCCACAGTAGACAGTTTGAGGTTGAAGCTGTGGGGGTTTGAGGATGTAACAATGGAGTTGGGTAGAGCATTCCAGGTGTTGACCACTCTGTTGCTGAAGTCGTACTTTCTGCAATCAAGTTTGGAGCGGTTTACCTTGAGTTTGTGTCTATTGTTTGCCCGAGTATTATTGAGGTTGAAGCTGAAGTAGTCGTTGACTAGTAAGACATTGTAGCAGACAATTTTGTGTACTACGCTTAGGTCAGATTGAAGGCGGCGTAGTTCTAGGTTGTCCAAGCCCAAAGTTTCAAGCCTGGTGGCATAAGGGATTCTATTGTGAGCAGAGGAGTGGAGGACTCTTTTCGTGAAATACCTCTAGACTCGCTCAATCGTATCAATGTCCGATATGTAGTGCAGGTTCCAGGCAGACCAGCTGTATTCGAGAATTGGTCTGGCAAAGGTTTTGTATGCCCTAGTTTGCAGTACAATGTTACCAGAGAAGAAGCTTTGCAAAACTAGATTAGCAACTCTTAGTGCCTTTTTGGCAATGCTGTTACAGTGGGCTCTGGGGCTTAGATTGTTTGAGATGAGGACTCCAAGGTCCTCGACAGAGTGAGGGTCGTCTACGAGGTCGAGGTCGTATCCGCCCAGTTTGCAGTTGCAGCAAAGCCGCCAGGGAAAGCCAAGGGAAATCATTAAAACCATATACAAGCGAAAGTTGGAATATTTTGGACATGTGATGGGACACCTGGAAAAATACGACATCCTTCACTTTAATCTTCCAGGGAAAGACGGAAGGCAAATGAGGTCCAG